>NC_051160.1:52678040-52711400 GCF_013339745.2 Dermacentor silvarum
GCAAGTAAAGCTTTTTCTAATAGATATTACTTATATAAGAACACCAACGACCACTTTAAATGTGGTAGAAATAGTTTGATGCGGTATTGATTAACGAACGCTTCATATTAGCAGCCACTTCAATACCACTCACTACACCAGTTTTTTTTAATGCAGAAGTGAATATGTGTGGTTAATAAGTTTAATGTCTTCGCTTTGCTAGGGTACTTCAGACACTTTCCGGAAGATATCGATGTTTCTGTGTTTGTATCTGGCCGTGTTTACGATTACCTGCGTCTCAGGGTGGCCAGTGGTCACATGGGTAGCGTATCGGGCTGCTGGACTAAGGTAACAGGGTTCGAAACCGACCAAAGGACTAACTTGCGGTCTATGAGCATGTGGCAGTATGTACTAGAGCACTGCACGGGCTCGGGCTTACCCGAAAGCCCGGGCCCGGCCCGGCCCGTGGGCGGGGTAGGGCAGTTTTTTCACGGGCTCGGGCCGGGCTCGGGCACGGCATGGGCTTTTTGACCCGGTGCCGGGCCGGGCTCGGGTATTTTGACGCGGGCCCGGTCGGGCTCGGACTTTCTGGTGGTGTGCATGTAATGCGCAGCGAGTTATCCTCGCGCGTCTCGACTCTGAAAAAACCTGTTGTCCCGGCGCACCTGAGAGCTAGCCGTGCTACTCCCTTTTCTTCTTCAGTCGTATTTTCCGCTGTTTGAACAGAATGTAAAACTCCAGAAACACCGAAGTCGCCTCACACCAAAGGATGCCATTCTATTTCTTACCTAAATCAATGTAATTATTATTTCAGCGCGGTGTAAGCGCGTTCGCGACTTGCTGATTCTTCAAAGGCGAACTGGTAAAACGATGACTGGTAAGATAAGATAATTCGTCCCGCGGCTGAAATATGGCACTGCATCCATCCATGATTGCACGTATCACGTATGTTCTCAACCGGCCGCCTAGCAGCAGCGCATTACCCTGCACCATGGAGCAACGAGAAGCTTTCTTTCTCCATTTAATCCACCCATGCTCTGCGCTCATGACCTGTCGTGGCTGTGCTTCCGCAATAGTGTACTAGAATACGGTTGAGTGGGACGAACGGCTGGGGCGGCGCATGCTTTACAGTGAGGCGCCCGACGTTAAAAAATTAAATTAAATTATGGGGTTTTACGTGCCAAAACCAGTTCTGATTATGAGGCACGCCGTAGTGGGGGACTCCGGAAGTTTGGACCACCTGGGGTTCTTTAACGTGCACCTAAATCTAAGTACACGGGTGTTTTCGCATTTCGCCCCCATCGAAATGCGGCCGCCGTGGCCGGGATTCGATCCCGCTACCTCGTGCTCAGCAGCCCAACACCATAGCCACTGAGCAACCACGGCGGGTTGCCCGACGTGGAAAAATACGCTGCGATAGAAGTGGAATGGGCCGCATCAAGGTCGTGCCATTGGAAACTGCCGGCGATACTGCTCGGCAGGGTCATTCGTACTACTTCGCGCGCTGGTATTTGCGTTCATACCGCTCAAATGGTGTTCGTAATTGCGTATGACATGTATTTATGCCTTAAGAATAAATTCCTTTCATTCGCTTCTTTATTTTATTTTTTAATGCCACTCGGTGGTCTTTTTCGGTCTCCGGCCGGGTTCGGGCTGGTTTCGGGCCGGGCGCGGGCCGGGCTCGGGCCGGGCTCGGGCCGGGCTCGGGCCTTGGGTAAAGGGATTACGGGCCGGGCCGGGCCGGGCGGGTAACGTAGATAATTTACGGGCCCTGGCCGGGCCCGGGTCTCGCCATAAAACTTTTGGTCGGGCTCGGGCGGGCAGCCTGATGTGCTCTAGTTTGTACACATGCGCTGCAGTTCAACAAACTTTATTTAGGTCGACATGGGTCCCTGAAGGCGCGTGACTGGGTAGGTACTGCTGTTCGAAGAAATTCTTTCACGCCCACTTCGAGTACTGGGTATGTGCTACTCGTTCATTGGTCTCGAAGGAACCCCTTTGTTGCCAGCTTGGGTCACTCGGTGTGAGCTAGCGGGTGTGCTCTGCTCTCCAATGACTGTCTTTGACGCCAACATGCTTAACCGTGTATGTGCCGCTAGGAATGTACCGCTCTCACAAAAAGAGAAAGAGAAAAGGATAAATGAAAGGCAAGGACGTTTAGCATTGTTGAGCCCAGTCACTTGAACAGCGCTGGGTGAAAGGAAAAGGAGAGGGGAAAATGAAGAGATGGAGAGAAAGTTCGCTAGGGATAAGGTCAATGTAGTAACAGTTTGCTGCTACATATCACAAACGGTCACTCAGTCCGATAGCCTTGACAACTCGCAGAAACGCTTTTGAGACCTGTTGTAGCTGCGCTTTGCGAGGCCATGGTTCCATGATCTTGTTCAAAATGAATGGTTTTCGGTCCAACTCATTTAGAGCTGGACAGAGGTGATGCATTTCATTTTAAAACTGGACAGAGGCGGGGTTGCACTCGGTGCTATTGGTCATCTCAATCCAACATATATCTGCATTGGTGAATGCAACCCCCATACATATGTGACAGAGCATTCTTTCCTCTCCTCGTGGAAGCCCAGGTAACAGCTCCAGTTGCATAGCTGTGTCGAGAGAACGCAATCGATAGTGAGTGAATTCAGGTGTGTGAAATTTCTCCAATACAATACGGTGCGCTCACTTGCTCAAGTGATCGGATACGTCAGTCCTTCATAAAGGTAGAGAAGCAAGGTGCTTCATGTGCTTTCCTAGCAGCTTCGCTTGTGCGGTCGTTGGCGGGGATACCGCAATGACCCGGTAGCCGCTGAACCACCACGTCATGTCCTTCCGCGATTTTATGAGACTTTTTATTACGCTATTTTCTGCCTCAGCCAATTAAGGAACCAGCCCATTTTATTGCCCCCTAGAACGCCGTGAAGCCGTCCAAGCGAATTCGAAAAAAAACAGGAAAGAAGTCATAGGAAGCCTAGCTTTGTTAAATATATACGCATGTGTTTCAATGGGTATATTTGTTGCAGTGTGGATAGTTTGTCTTTAGTACCCTGTCTACCATTTTTTTATGTTTTCGTTTTATAGCGTTATTGTGTAGAGAACCGAAATGGCCACCAGCAAACCTTTGGAATAGTAGAGATGGCTGTTGTTGCGTTTGGCCAATCAAGCGAAGGTTCGAGGCCACGGAAACACCAACTCTGCGAATATTTTACGCACCACTTCATTACCCACTACTTGGTTCAGTACCCACTTGGTTCAGTTACCCAAAACTGTGGTTCAGCACCTTCGCTGTTAGGTTTGAATAAACACCGGTGCAGATCTCCTACACCGTCACATTTGGTAATGGTGCTGGGTAACGTAACATGGCGGGTTAAAATTATGTCCAGAACAGCACATACTACGTAGTCACCATCAGGGAGAGCAGGGAAGGGCACCATTGATACGTATGCTGCGGCATGGGGCGGCACACGAACGAATTGGCCGCACCAAAGGCGGGCCTCGCCTGCGGCGTCAGCCTGCGGCGTCGGCCTGTGTTACATTTGTGTAGATCTAAGCGCAGAACACTGGAACAGCAGTCGATAAACGCAAATTGGAGTGTCAAAAAAGTCAATACATAAAATCACATCATAAGGGCAGTGGTCGAAGACTAAACAGATAACAGATGTAACATGGCCGGCGATGCTAACCCGGGCATTACATTGGCTGCCATTGGCAACTCGGGCGGCAGGGAAGGCGGCAGGTGTGAGCACTTTCTTAAGACGTCGGCGGAGGGCAGAGCTCATTATGCACATCTGGGTACCTGTGTCTGTTAATGCAGTTGAGGACATACCATCAATGAGAACATCAATTCGGTTGCGCTGAGGAGCAGAGATCAAGAGAGGATTTTAGGTCATGGTCGCCCATGAGGTTACGATGGGGGTACGACGAAGACGGCGAACGTTGACACGGCGGGGAGCGCGATTGTTGAACTTGAGCCAAGGCCGAACGGCTGGGATCATACGACGGAGTGGGGACGTCACCACTTGGTGAATTGGATAGAGCATTAAATTGTCCGCGTAGGTTATATGCTGAGCTGCAACGAAAAGTGACGTTGGGAGGTGGAGAAGAGTACCAGCAGCTGTGGCAGTACCGAGAGATGTGGCCAATGCGACAACACGTGAAACAGATGGGCTGGTCGCCTGGCGTTCGCCATTCAGCGGGGTTTCGTTAACGCACTGGTTGGTACCACAGACGGGGTGCAGCTGAAGCGACCACTGGAGCATTTTGGAGCGGACGGCTGCTTCCTAGGACGGCTGTACGATGGGTCAAGCAATATCTAATAATGTACCTCTTACTTCTTCTATTACCTACCCCGAAATGACGACAAAGTCATTTCATTTTGTGAGCATTAGAGCGGAAGAGATAGACTTGCAACAATAATATCAAAATCATTTTGCGATAACAGATTTAACAGAGAGGGCAAAGTTGTTCTCAGCATCTGCAATTTGCAAAGTAAATTTAGGAATTCTTCCTTATTTCACCAAACTCGGACCGCGACTCAACATTTATTTTTGGCGAGTCACCGTCACTCCGACCCCATAATATGCCACATTTTTGCAAGTCATCCTTTACTCATCAAACTCGGACCGTGACTTAGCACTTTTCTTGCTGAGTTATCATCACTCTAAAGCCAAAATTTACAGTCAATTTTGCAAGTCATCCTTATTTCCCCGATCTCGGACCGCGACTCAGAACTTATTTTTGCTGCGTCACCGTCACTCTGAAACCACAATTTAGTAATTTTTTTGAAGCGATCATGTTTCTTTGCGAGTCACCCTTCCTATGATTCACCAAACTCGCATCGTGACGCAGCACTCTTTTTTGCTGAATCACTCTCCCTTGGATTCTCAAATCTCACATTTTTGCAAATCACTCCCCTACTTCATAACCCCTTGACTCACTGTTGATTCATGTAACGCGCGTGACAGAGAAGGAAGAAGCGCAGAGGAGAGACCAAGGGATGAGAATAGGAAGAAGAGGGTCATATTAATTATGTCCGATTACAATGTTACATTTTGGCGTAGGCGACAGTTTTGAACCATGTGGGTGTCATTCACCATCGCCCGACATGAAGATGGTCGTCTAATGGTGAGGAATTGCCAGGAAGATAGAGAGAAAGCCATCGAGTTACCTGAAAAGGTCACTACACCGGACTTATTGGCCTTCTTAGCCGATAGAGTCAATTCAGCGCTTTAGAATTTAGATTCTGTTGTTCAGTCAGAGTGAATATGCATGTGACTGACATCCAACGCTAAATTGACAGTTGGAGTAGACAAACCGTATTTAAAAGCGAAACTCAAGCTGCCGGCCATCTTATACACCGTTTGACTGATTACAAACAGGCCCTGCATGGCTTCCGGTTTTGCCCACTGACGTAGGTGATGAATGTAACTGGCAAAGAAGCAACCATGCGTTAAAACATAAGCCCTCAGATTAGCAGCCCTTTTACCCTCTTTATACATAACCATAGTTTTTCAAGTGCAGTTTCTAGTGATTTACACGAAAAAATGTAAGTATTAGGCTTGAGGCATAATGCGTCATTATTTTATTTGAAAACGTAAAAAGATACTTTCCGTACACTGAAACAACTTGGAAACATGCTTTTTTGTTCCCGCGTAGCAGACTGGTAAGGCACGTGACCGGAAGTTTCTTGGGGGCGGCATGCTCGCTGCTATTATCGCGAGCATGACACCGTCTATACAATACCTTTTAAAAAATCAGCAACTATGATAACAACTATGTTGTCATCAACACTTCGATCAACAAAGCAGACGGTGCAAGAACTTATCAAGTCAGAAGTTTTCGATGGTACATCGTCAAGCCCGTCAACGTGGCTTCACATTTATGAGTATGCATCCGCCCAAAACAATTGAACCACGGACTGCGATCGGATCTGCAGGGTGTTCAAAATTAAGCTTCATGGTTCTGTTAAAATTAGGCACTAGGAAGCACGCGAAAGACCACCTGTGCAAATAAGTTATTTGGCCAGGAGGCACAAAGTGAGATGATAAGTATCGCAGCCAAATTACCTAAAATTGAATAACTTTCTTTTTGTTGACTGCAGTAAGTGGGTATGTTTGTATTGAAGACTTAGAGGCAGTCGTGTTTCTACACAGTAGCAGTTGGTAGAATTCTTCTAGCGTGTCTGTGCTCCCAGACATCCGACTGCAAATTTTCATTGTCGTTCGCATGATTACGCATGCAAGAGAGTGAGGACGGGCGCGAAGCTCCTCCCTGATGTGACGCGGCTGTTGCGTGCGGCGTTTTGTCTGACAACGGGGTGCAAGCATTTGCAAAGATGACTGTACCCCTTCCCCTCTCGGCTGCCGAAATAAAAAAAATGGATGTGGATCAGCACTGGTTAAACCTAGTCGAGTAGCGATATCTACAGACCCCCGGCTGCGTTTAGTCTTCGCTTGTAGTTCGCTTCACCACTTTGGAGCGCGGGGTGTGACGTCATACAGATGGCGCGGCGAGGGCCGATTTTTTCAGCCCGGACCCGGCTCGGGCCCGTTTTTATGTTGGGCGGCCTGCCCGAGCCCGATCAAAACTTTTATGGCGAGACCCGGGCCCCGCCCGGGCCCGGAAATAATCTACGTTACCCGTCCGGCCCGGCCCGCCACCCCTTTACCTTAGGGCCGAGCCCGGCCCGAGCCCGACTCGAAACTGGCCCGAACCCGGCCCGAGACCGAAAAATAATGTTTTTCAGAGTTGAGATGCCCGAGAATAACTCGCTGCACGTTACATGCACACCACAAGAAAGCCCGAGCCCTGCCCGGGCCCGCGTCAAAAAACCCAAGCCCGCCCCGGGCCCGGGTCAAAAAGCACACGCCGTGCCCGAGCCCGGCCCGAGCCCGTGAAAAAACTGTTCTAACCGGCCCGGGCTTTCGGGTAAGCCCGAGCCCGTGCGGTGCTCTAGCGGCGAGCACGCCGAGCGCGCCAGCTGTGGCGGTTGCCGGGCAACGGTGGACGCGCGCCTGTAAAAGCGGTGGCCGCGCGGCGACCGCGACGAGCCGAGTTGCTGGAGATTGGAGGGCTGTGTTGTGACGTCACAGTGCGACTACGGCTCAAAGTGCGGCGACGGGGAAGAGGCGAAAACCTGGCGTAATGTAGCTCTCGCTACAAAAATCGAAGAACCCAGGACAGCTGTCGCAACACGCCACTGCGCAGTCTATAACGATGGCGGCAGCTGCCACGCCGAGATAAGGGCGCGAGTGGAGAATCCGGAGGTCAGTGCTCGTGCGTAATGGTGACTAGATGAGCGGGCATGGTCCGTGCCTGGGCTACGCAAATAAAGTGACGGCTGACGTCCAAGTATTGTAAGTTTTATTGAAATCAAGTGAAACAACTGCACCATCAACAGCTGAAACAACTTTAGCGATGTTAACAAGTATTTTATACTGCGTATTTAGGTTGGCGAGGTCATGCACAAATTTAACAAAAACAATTCACCCACCAAGATGTCAATGCCTTAAAAAAGTTCAATATGCCTCCCTTCCACAGCAATGCAAAGCATAAACCGCTCTCAAGGTCGAATAGATAACTCTGTGCAGTACTTCTGGACGGACGCTCGCACAGGCAGATATTATCCGGTGTTTCATATCAACATCACGGGCTATGTTGCATAAGCTCGATCTTTAGCGTATCCCCGGAAAAAAAAAAACTGGCCGTACATCTGCTTGCTTCGGTGCAAATGACGTCGCAAGACGATAGTCTTCTGCGGCCTCTGATACGCAAAACTCGCTCTTCTCCTCCTCCAACCCCTCACGCCCTTTCCCTCCCCTCTCGCTCCTCCCTTGATAGATGCAATGGAGGTTTTACTGAATTCAATTCAAATTTCCCGCGTTCTTCCTGCTCTCGCACCATCTGTTGGGACCTTTTATTACTGTTGACATAAAGCCGGCTACAGAGCCGCGGCTTCAATCGGCTCGTTTTTAACGCGTGGCGTCTATTCGACACTATTGCTCGCGCGTTCATTTTTCATTTACTCATTTAAAAACCTTCCCAATGTGTATTAAAATTAAATGAACGCTACGGATCACGGTTATGTACATATATTTTGCCTCAAATAGGCCTGAGGTTTCCTTTGCACTGTATAATGTTGACGTGTATGACCCCGTGCCACCAGTGCTAGCAGCTTGCGGGGTTTTGGCCGGGTGGGGGTGGACAGACAGACAGACAGACAGACAGACGGACGGACGGACCGACGGACGGACGGACCGACGGACGGACGGACGGACGGACGGACGGACGGACGGACAGACGGACAGACGGACAGACGGACAGACGGACAGACAGACAGACAGACAGACAGACAGACAGACAGACAGACAGACAGACAGACAGACAGACAGACAGACAGACAGACAGACAGACAGACAGACAGACAGAGAGACAGACAGACAGACAGACAGACAGACAGACAGACAGACAGACAGACAGACAGACAGACAGACAGACAGACAGACAGACAGACAGACAGACAGACAGACAGACGGACGGACGGACGGACGGACGGACGGACGGACGGACAAAGTTTTTTGCGTTTAGGTAGCCCAGGAAAGACTATTCCTGCGGATAAAAGCGGAGAAAGGTCAGGGGATCTCGGCGGCCCAAACATCGCTCCGGCATGCCCGATCCACTGTCGTGGAAAAGGTGAAAATGTGGTGGTGCTCCATCGTGCTGAAACCACACTTGGCGCAGGTCATTCGGGAAAAGATTGTAGACAAAGTCGTCGACGATAACACCTATGTTTCTTCCGTGTACATCTTTCCGTTGAAGTTTTCCTAAAGAAAGTAAAGTCTAATGATCCTGTCCCCGAGTATGCCACACCACACATTCAAACTCCAACGAACTTGATGCTTTGGCTACCGCAACCAGTGTGGATTTTCTTGTGACCAATAATGCGCATTCTGAATATTCACAGTGCCATCGCGGCAAAACCGAGCTTCATCTGTCCAAATTACTCAGTGTAAGAAATCCTTTTCTTTTGATCTGGCCCCAATTGCAGAAGTCAACCCGCCTTTCAAAGCCCGCCTCACTTAGGTTCTGGTGAAGGTAAACATATTAGGGATGGAAGTTATGCTTTCTTAGCACATTTGCGACTGCTCCAGTACTTCGACTGAACTGATCGGTAATCAGTCGGATGCTGAGTTCTGGCATCGACGTTGCGCACGTGACAACGTCGATTTCAAAGGCTTCATCCACGATTGTCTTACTGGTCTGTCTCGGACGATGGACTGACCCTGTTGTGCGAAAGCGCCGAAACACGTTTGTAAAGGTAGGCCTAGTTTGAAGGGGACGCTGTGGGTGGCCAGTCGCGTACAGCCGCATTACCAATGAAGCGTTTTCATTCATCTCAGCCATTGCAAGTACCAGGGTTATTTTTTTCTTCGGTAGAATACCTCGTCCAACCAGAAGCAGCCATATTAGTGCGAAGGGACTTCACGTGGATATTAGATATCTTCTGAACAGAGGCACCGCTATTCCAGAAGCACTCTAGTAAATGACATTGAAGCTAACGCGTTCACAAGATGATGTCCTGGTGCGATCTAAATAATCATAGACCTGAAATAATAGAATGAAGAACTGAATACTTATAGACCCATGAGCTTGAATTCAGCATTGTATAAAATATTGACCAAGATTAATTTCAATCAAATCAGGGCCACACTCGACTTCAGTCAACCAAGAGAACAGGCTGGCTTCAGCAAGGGATATTCTACGATGGATCATATTCATGTCATCAATCAGGTAATCGAGAAAATTGCGGAGTACAATCAACCTCTCTATATGGCTTTCATAGATTATGAAAAGGTGTTTGATTCAGTATTGATAACAGCAGACATAGAGGCATTGCGTAATCAAGGAGTACATGAAGAATACATGAATATCTTGGCAAATATCTACAAGGATTCCACAGCTACCTTAGTTCTCCGCAAAAAAGTAGAAAGTTGCCCATCAAGAACGTGGTCAGGCAAGGAGATACAATCTTTCCAATGCTTTTCACTGCATGCTTAGAAGTATTCAAGCTCTTAGGCTGGGAAGGCTAAGGAGTGAGAGTCAACGCCGAATATCTCAGCAACCTTCGGTTTGCAGATGTCATTGCAACAGCAGTGGTTGCAATGACATCTGTAATTCGACCCGTTGTTGCTGTTCAGCAACAATGGGTACGAATTACAAGAAATGATTGAGGACCATCACCAAGAACCTGTTAGAGTGGGGTTAAAGATTATTATGCAGAAGACAAAAATAATGTTCAATAGCCTTTAAGGGGAACAATAATTCAGCGCCGCCAGTAAGCCTCTAAAATTGGTAAATGAGTACGCTTATCTAGGTCAATTACTCACAGGGCACCCTGATCATGAGAAAGAAACCTACAAAAGAATAAAATTGGGTTGGAGTGCATACAGTAGGCATTGCCAAATGTGGACAAGTAGCTTACCACTGCTGTTGAACAGAAAGTGTACAATCATTACATTCTACCGGTGCTAACATATGGGGCAGAAACTTTGAGGTCAACGAAGAATCTCGAGAACAAGTTAAAGGGATACGGACTTAAAAGTTGGCGGGTGGTTTTTCGCTACGTAACAAAAGTTGAACTGTTGAAAATGACGAATACAACAAGCTGCTTTGAAAAAAAAAAAGAATGAGAAACATCTTTTTTTTTCTATGGCAATAACAAAGGATGACCATAAATTTATATGGCAATAACAAAGGATGATCGTATGCAATGAGAATTAACCGAAAAAAGAATGACAAACATCGCCGGCAGAAGCTGAAATTTGACGTCATAACACCCATCTGCGCGCGCGCGCGCGGTCAAGGTGGGCCACAGCCGTCGTAGTGCTTCCGGGGGTGTCGGTGCCTTGCAGCGTTTCTTTAACCCCTTTCGGCGATCTTCGCACGTGGTCCGTCTGAAACATTATCCCCGTCATCGCTCCACGCAGGTGATGCGTCTCACATTCGCCTTCCCGCGGTCGTCGCTGGGTATTGACGCGTTCGTCGCGGCGGAAGGCAATACCCAGACATTGCTGTTATAACAGCATCGTCGGTCGTGACACGCCGTCGCATACGTTTCCCAGAGAGGAGAAGGTGCGTAAACTTTAAATACCTGCCTGTCAACCATCACGGCCAGCCTGGAGACCTATAAAAATGACAATTTGCGCAGACCACTTCGTCGACGATGATTATGTGACCAGCCCGGTTTTACTGCAGACCACTTCGTCGACGATGATTATGTGACCAGCCCGGCTTTACTGAAAAGCCTCAGCATGCTGCTCAAAAGGCAACGCCTAAATCCTGACGCTGTGCCATCGGTCTTCTCACGAAAACGCAAGGCAGAAATGACCAGCGGCGCGTTTGAAAAGGGTAGGCGAAAAAATGTCGGAACTGTTTTCGTTCACTCGCAGATTTCTTGAGCAGTGTGAGGGCGAGGCTGGGGCGACATGCCCGAGGCTGGGCACGAAGGCAGTAATGTCTTTAAAAATGTTGGCAAAGCATAGTAAAACAATACAAGGCTAGGGAGCGCGACTCACGAGATCAGACATACATGGCAGCGGGGCAGACACACACAGCTCTGCTTCTCCACAGGCTTAAAGCAGGAAGAACGGGGGGAACGACAGACAGGTGCTGCCATCTGTCGGTTGGGTGGCGAATGGACGTGAGAGTTTCGGAGGTACTGATACTTCACGGCAGTTGCTCATGCCGACGGCATAAACTACTATTCAGTCATCCACGTATAGTGCTGATGTACCCCGCAGCTTCCTCGCCTTCGTGCGTTCTTGAAAAAGCAAGTTTACAGAGGAAATAACAAATAATTCTTGCACAAGTGTCTGCTGCAGAGCAAAATCTTCGCGCTACGGTTCGCGAAAACCGCACCGGCGCTTCCAAGGCCGCCTGCTCTTCGTCGCTGGACGCGGAAGGCTCGTAACCGTAAGCGGTAATATTTCTTGCCAAGTTGGAATGGTCCTCGTCTGCAAACGTGTACTCATGCATCGCTGGTAGACGCACCAGAACTCGAATCCATGCTCGCAATGGCGGCGTCGGCGAGCTTCGAATGGCCGTGGCCGGCCGGCTTACTATCTGACGAGGGTGTCGTGACGTCAGGCCTTCCAACTCCCGCGGGTCGGGCGGCGAGGCGCACGCTCACAAAAACGCCAAAAATAAAGCCATCGGCTCAAAAATGAGCTAAGTGACTACTCCTTTTCGGTGTAATCACACACTGAGGATTCATTTTCATAATTTTCGTAAAAATTTCAGATTTTGTGTCCGTATCTCTATAAGGACCACACAAAGAGCGATGGTACGAAAATGTTAGGCCTAACGTTAAGAGACAGAAAGAGAGCGGTGTGGATCAGATAGCAAACGGGGATAGCTGATATTCTAGTTGACATTAAGAGGAAAAAAATGGAGCTGGGCAGTCCATGTAATGCGTAGGATAGATAACCAGTGGACAATCAGAGTTACAGAATGGATGCCAAGAGAAGGGAAACGCACTAGAGGACGGCAGAAATGTAGGTGGGGTGATGAAGTTAGGAAATTTTCAGGCGGAAGTTGAAATCAACTAGCGCAAGACGGGTAATTGGAGATCGCAGGGACAGGCCTTCGTCCTGCACTGGACATAAATATAGGCTGATGATGATTATACCCATTATTTATTATTATAATTACCATCATAACCATACTTACACCCATTGCTATCTTTAATTCTCGGTTCTTGGCCACTTTTCGAGTTTTTCGACCCATTTTTCCGCATTGCCATGCTGATTATCATAATTATTTTAGTGATCATGATTATTGATCTATATTCATATTTCTTATGTAATTCTCTATCGATTGACATATAAAGTTCCGGAATATGTGATTTCATTAAGGAGTTATCGATTTTTTGTACATACAATCTTTGGAACCACTTTTTCAAGATCACCTCTAAACGAGACACATAAGGTCTTCGCCTTGATAATTAATTTAGTGAACTCTTTAATGACGCGTTCAGAGACACGATGCGTTTCGGTTTCTAGGTTTTCCTGGATTCCCAAGAAAAGTCGTCCTTAACGCGGGCTCAACTGTGAAAATAGTGCTACCGCCCACCCACTCGCTTTTAGACTCGACGCTTCAGGTAACACTTTTTATTTATTTATTTATTTATTTATTTATTACATACTGCAGCCCGAAGACCAAGCAGGAGGGGCAAAAAGGGAACATATTGAAATAAATGAACAAGTTATACAAAAGGTTATAATAAACATTGCTACTGAACGACAAGTATACACTAACAAAGGTGATAAATATGCTCATTGTTCGAGTGACCGTCAATCCAAATTGTCCTTGGTGTAGGACGTTCGCAGAATATTGAACATGTTAGACACACTACAAAAAGTTACTCCAAAATTTGCGTAAACACATACAAGGCGCAGCAAATTGTGCTTTCTGTGCTATCATAAAAAAATAGATACCATCTCTTCAAATTATTACGAAGTATGCTTTCCTACTACACGTTAAAATGAGCACACACGCATTTAAGGGGAGGCACAGTAAAAGTTTTTGTTGCAACCCCAATCATTGTACAAATAATATTTGTCCAATCTTCTTCAGCCTTGCTTGACATACTAAGAGTATTACAATAATGTAACGTCTGTGGAATTTTACAAGGAATAGAGGACAGCGTCCGTGTTGCATTGCAGTACTGCTTTTAATTATGATCTCAAGTTACCATTAGTAATCATCAGATATGAATGAACAGGCCACACTAAGCGGTGCTTTAGTTGATATTTAAATATAGTGAACATTCCACGTGCAAAGCTTATGAGCAAAATCAGGAGGGAGCATGACTTGACTCAGTAAGCCATGGCAAGCCAATTTTTCCTGGCGTTGCCGACCCTCTATCCGGGCCTATCTACGCGGTGGATATCGGGAACATCGAGGCATGGTTGCCGAACCATTAAATAAATATTTTCGCTCCGTCAACCATTAGTGACGTCTGTCGCCAAAGGCATGGTAGCATTGAGGAAGCAGCCAAATCACGGAGAAGAGAACAAAAGATTTCTGCTGCCACGCGTTGTACTGACCTTCACGTATGCTGCTTTGAAGCACGAAGAAAGGCTGGGCCGTGTTGCCACGAGCATACAATTCCTAAGGTGTCACTTGCGCCTGCCGCCACGGTTAGTGGCGTCACCAGTGCCTCGCCTTGAAGCCCGTGCAGAGCGTCTGAGCGGCGTCTAACTATTACACGCATTCCTTCAGCGCGCTCTGAATTGTAGTGATTATTGTTTAAGGGTTTGCTTGGCAGTAGTTATGTGGCGCCTGTAGAGTACAGCGCATACAACACAGACAAAAACATCTGAAATTTTTTAACTTCAGTTGACTCTGAGTAGCGACAAATAAATTGATTTCCCCTTTTGTACACCGTACAAAATGAAAGGGACTCCAACACAAAATCAAAACCAGTTCCCTCGATGAGACACATCCAATCCAATGCGTTGCTTTCATATTTCGCGAAAAGGAAACAATATAAGCCAAGCCTGGAACTGCCTATTATATCTATTGAGACTGTAAAGAGCCATTCCGGGCATGTTGTAACATTTCGCCGACCAACCGCACGGTACAGAAAATGGATGTCCTAGTGCGGAAAGTCAGAAATTTGAGCGTATGTAGGTACCAATGTGTCGCAGGTTACAGAGAAGTAAAATGAAATGCAATAATTTCCATGCTGGTAAAGGAGGAGCTTCAGAACGCCTCAGTGAGTCATAATGACGTCCCTGCATCCTACTACGGGCCTAAGGAGGCTGTGGTGAGGCACGAATAAGGCGCCATTGAGTCCTTTCAAATAATAATTCCTTTGTATGCTGCGCCGATTCCATCAAAGTTTTCTCAGCCAGCGGCAGCGCATCTCTGGCGTCTGCTCACAGGCACTATCACCACACGGGCCTAACGTTACAGTGCGGCTGCTCTCGGAGAGCCAAAGGAGGAGCTCTCACTGCGCACAAAACACCTACGCTGAACCTAATGAACTATTCCGGGCCTGTCGTAGATTGCAACAACTGGCACGAAGTGCTGAGAATGCTAGCAGCGGTACCCAGACCCATGGTGGGGCGCACCTGGCTCCAGCTTCCACCTAGGATGGACATCTAAGAAACAGTTTTTGAAAGTGTGCTCTAAGAACTCATCAACCGTACAAACCATCTCCTTGAGCTTAAATTTATATGGCAATAACAAAGGATGATCGTATGCAATGAGAACCGAAAACAGTGAGCAAGCAAGACGCTCATGTGTGCCCTCTAAGGCAGAACGCTGCCCTTGCTCCAACATTTAGCGTTTCATTTCTAATCGATGCCAGCGCTGATGCGCATAATGGCACCAGGTGCTACCCACAGACGCGAATGCGTCAGTACACAAGGAAGTAAGTTTTACTACTTTTTTCTTCAGTGTAATTGTTGTCAGCTCTTGAGGTTTGTGCTACGTTTACACTGTCTCAACGCGATTAAGTGTGAACGCAACAGTAGCCGCTGCGCCGGAGAACATGCTCGGCCTGTGAAGGCAGAGAACGCATGGCCTCAGAGATTATGCGGCATTGAAGCACGCCACTTAGATACCGACATCAAGCATGCCACGTAACGCCCGGCTGACTAGTGCTGCTGCTAGGTGCGGACGAGTTAATATTGATATTATTAGTGCCATTTGTGCGTAGTCTTGTGTCCACCACTTGCCCTTTACAACCATGGTAGTAGTTGTTTTAGTGAACATGCCAATATAATGCGTTTTTTTTCTTAAAAACACCCTTCCTGATAAAGCTATTGAAAAAAAATGTATTGAAATGCTATGAAATTGGAAGAACAGCGCACATCGTACTGCATAGATTATTGTGGACCAAATTTTAAACGCTATTCTGAGCTCTAAGACCGAAGTTTTTTTATGGAAATGCAGCCCCATGAGCTGCGCTCATGCTTGCGTTGGGGTTGCGGTTCAATCCAGAAACACCACAGCAGATTATGACGTATGCCGTTGCGGCGTAGAGGTGGGGGGGGGGGAGGGGAAGAGGGGGGGGGGCGTGATGTATTTTGCACAGTGTATAACTGGGGCTATCAACGTGTGCTTATGTTCAAGCAATGCTTTCTAAGGTATTGTTAATATCCTAGCCAGAAAACTACTGTTTGTGAAATGTAGTCAACCTCTCAATTCTGGGCATTAGTACGTGTTTCTAGACGAGTTGGTTGAAGAGAATCCCGATTATGACATTGAATATTATAAAAAAATTTGTCAAAATCGGCTGTTTTCGGCTATCCTTTATCAAGATATGTACAATTATTATATTCTAGCGGTACAAACAAATGCATAAGAGACGTGGCGGTTAATAATGAAACTTGAACAGTAGATCAAAACTCTGCATAGAGTTATCGCATGAAGACTATTAGGCGTAGCGTATCAGAGTAGGAAGATAGCGGCGTGGATAGGAGAAACAGTGTTAGCTAATATTATGGTCGACAATCGCAGGAAGAAATGAAGTTGAGCAGACCGTGAAAATGTAAGGTAATAAGTGATGAGCAGTTATAACTATGAAATTAGTGCTGTAGTGAGATTTAATTAAATATTTGTCAGTCCAGTCTACCAGCAGCTAGCAGCTGAGCGAACAGCCCGAGCTCTCTGATAAACACAGAACGGGTCGTCGTCGACGTCTCCGAGCTCCTACCTTTAAAACGAGGGGCGTCTAGCTGCTTCATTACATTGGCCTCGGGTGTGAAACGGAGCCATCCTGGCGACTCAAGGAGCAGACAAGATGAGGGGGGTCGTTATATGGCTTCAGCTGGTTGCTTCATTACAGTGCTTATAGAAAAAAGCGCAGTTGAGGGCGGCCGGGAACAAGGCGGCGCGTAAATAACAATTTGAGTCCGCCAGGAGAAGCATCTCTTATGAGGAGCACATGACTGTGCTGGTTGTGCTCCTGCTGACGTTAAAGCAAAAAATCCAATCACGTGAATGTTTTTTTGCAACCTGCTGCCATCAGATGAGGGATTCCATGGCCGGGAGTTGTGCTCGCCGTGCTCATCACTCAGTACTTAGTAAGCCAAGCTTCTCACGAACTCAGTACTCAGTGGTCCAACCTGGAGGCTATAGTCTGTGGCTATCAGCCTCCAGTAGTTTATAGCACCCAGTACTTTGTGTTATTGATGACGTATTGCATGAAAGCAAGTCCTAGGCTCCTTAAACATGAAGCAGCAGCATAGTTAGGCTACCGTTCATGTACTACGTGATCGAATGAAAAGTTGGAGCTAACCATAGATAATTCGCAAATAACATCACTAATTATGCAATATGTTGTTTGAACACAGGTCTAGAATTAGATAGTAATTCAAATGGTACATAACGGGTGTCCTGCTAACGAGTGCGTTTTGTTCAAAGAAAAATGCTGGGATATAGAACTGAGGTAAGAGCGTTTCGACACTGAATGCATGCATATTGGTGCAAATTATTGTTCCCATCAATAAAACCTATCGAATTTTTCAAAATTGATGTATTTCTCGAACTTACTCTAGCCAGTTCTGGGGCTTTTAGAATTTCCTAGAATTCTTTTAACGTCGGGCTGGGGCAAGATTGGTTTCTGCTATTTCACCTTTAAAGTGATGCGATTCATTTACCGCTCAAACGAGCACCACCGCCTAAAACGTTGCAAAATCTTGAATTTATATGGTAGCCCCGGGCACGAACAGCCATAACCGTTGGACAAATAAAGTTTATTATTATCCTATCCTACATGCCAGCATAATCATAGTCGGTGCAAGACTTGATGTGGTAGCTTCCAAATATTGACACGTATACATGTTTATCTTTCACCGGTGGCCGCTTTCTACCGGCTAACAAATGTTAAACGTTATCGCTCGGCGCAGGACGCGCCTGCATCGGAAGCTTCTCGAACGTTATCGATGCGTTATCTGATTGTATGAGCGACGCGAATTGTCTAGAACTTTCTGGAAGACACGCGGGCACAAGGAATTAATCTGGAACCTTCGATGACTCACGTATAAAAGCCGACTGTGTTCGCCGCTATGGTTGTGCTTTGAGTGTAGCTTGCTTTTGTCGGCACAGATTCGCCCAACAAATAACCAGTTTCGTCATACACAGTTTTACGACTGTGTTCTTCACTGTAACTACTACGTGACATCTGGTGGAGGTGCTAGTTCGTTCATGCACCGAACGCCCCCGCAAAGCCGCGATCCAAGTCCGCAACCGAAGGACAACGCAAACGTCGCCAAGGACCAGCGAGCTAGTCGTAGGCAGCACGGACTTCTGCCGGAGTACGGACTTCTTCCCGAAAAGACAACAATCAAGGCCAAGTCAATGACCAGAATGTCAATGTCAATGACCCGGCGTCCCCCATCCTGCTGCAACAACCTCGGGAGCCACCGACCTTTCGTGGATCAGTGGCTGAAGACCCCGAAAACTGGCTGGAGACATATGAGAGGACCGCGACGTTCAACAAATGAAGCGACGACGACAAGCTGGGCCATGTTTTTTTTTTCAATGGATGACGCTGCTCGGACCTCGTTTGAGGGCGACGTGGGACCTATTTCGTGAGAACTGCGTGACGACCTTCACGAATGTCGTACGAAAGGAAAGGGCCGAAGTTCTATTAGAAACCAGAGTGCAATTGCCGAACGGGAACATCGCGATCTTCACGGAGGAGATGACTCGCCTATTGCGCCACGCCGACCCCGGTATGTCTGAGGAAAAGAAAGTTTGGTTCTTGATGCGGGGCGTCAAAGAGCATCTATTCACCGGATTGATGCGCAACCCGCTCAAGACTGTGGTAGAATTTGTTTCGGTAGCCACAACGATCTGGAAGATTGTTGAAATGCGAGCCCGGTTATACAACCGCCGTGCGCTGACAAACTACGCCGAAGCTCAAGCGCTAGGCGCCGACTTCCTGCGAGAGATGATCAGAGCAGTCGTATGGGAACAGCTGCAGAAATTATTCCCAAGGTCACAGCCTCAGGTGACTGCGATCGCTGACACAGTTAAAGAAGAGATTCAGCGGTCACTGGAAGTGCCAGAAGTTCTGGCATCGCCTCAACCCCATCTGCAAGAGCTGACCTACGCCGCCGTAACCCGTCGTCAAGGCCCCTCTCCGCGCTCGCGCCAGGGTCCCGTAACGCTGCAGTTCCGTCGTCCCCCGCAAACGCCACCAGCACGCCCGCCCGTCGCCCAGCGCAGCTACTAGAGGCAGACGGACATTTGGCGCGCCCCCTGACCACCGCCCGCTCTGCTATCATTGCAGGGAAGCCGGCCATGTCTACCACCGATGCCCATACCACCAGATGGGCCTAAGGGGATTCGCCGTCAACGCGCCACGTCCACAGCTTGGCGAGCGACCACGTGAAATCGCCGACTACCTAGCCGAAACCCAGTAGCCCTCACGCTCGCCATCACCAGGCCGCTATATCTCGCCGCATCGCCGGCTGGACGCCGGCCCAACCCGGGGCCGATTACTAGCCCTTACCCGGGAAACCAAAGGCAGCAACCGATGAAGGTGCGGTTGCTCTACGACGCAATGCCGCAGATCCTCCGCCACCCGCGAAGAATATTCGCCAATCATCACGACGAGGTATCAGCACGCCGCCTGGAAAGAGCCTTCACGCCAACAATTCGCCGCCGAAAGAAGACCTGCCGACGCCACGAAGCAGCAGCGGAGCAAGCCAACGCATCCGTGATCCGACGCCACGACTTAACCGCAACGCTAGACTATGGTCTACCGACTTAGACGTGCTAATCGATGGTCATAGCGTCACCGCTCTCGTCGACACTGGAGCCGAGTATTCCCTCTTCAGTGGCCTGTTCGCCGCCAAGTTGAAGAAGGTGAGGACGTCCTGGCAAGGACACGATATCCGGACAGCGGGAGGCCTCCTAATAACGCCGGCTGGAATCTGCACAGCGCGAGTCACGGTTAACAATCGCACTTACCCGGCGAGCTTCGTAATCATGCAGCACTGCTCCAGGGACGTCATCCCAGGCATGGACTTTCTAAACCAAAATATTGCAGTCATCGACTTAAGGCCCAAGTCGATAACACTTACAACGCACAAAGCTATACCGCCGGATACAAACATCAGTTACCATGCCTTGAATGTGCTCGAAGAAGAAGTCACCGTTCCGCCTCGTTCAAGCGTAATAATATCCGTCGGTACCGATGTGCTTGCAGACATGGAGGGCGTCCTCGAGGGCGATCATCACTTACTGCTCGACCTGTGAGATTTGCGTCGCTAGAGGCATAGTTGAACTACGTCAAGGCAAAGCAAGAGTGATGCTCACAAACTTTAGCCACGAATACAAGCACATTAACAAAGGCACCACGGTCGCCTACATCGATGAAATAGTACAAACCAGCAGTGCTTTCGCCTTCACGGACTCTATAGAACCTGCAACGATGACTGTAATACCTGAACCAGCTTTCGACCTAAATGAGAACCTTCCCAGGCATAAGAAAGAACAGCTAAAAGCCCTGCTCCTCCAATACAAGGGCTGCTTCTCGTCGTCATCAAAAATTCGACAAACTCCTGTCGCCAAACACCGCATTATAACCGACGAATATGTCCGCCCACTCCGTCAGAGCCCGTACCAAGTCTCGGCGCGCGAACGCGAGGCAATAAGGCAACAAGTCGACGAAATGCTACGCGACGACATCATCCAGCCGTCCAATAGTCCGTGGGCATCCCCCGTGGTGTTAGTAAAGAGAAGGATGGAACCCTACGTTTCTGCGTCGATTATCGTCGCCTCAACAATATCACGAAGAAGGACGTATACCCTCTCCCGCGAATAGACGACGCCTTGGATTGACTCTACAACGCAAAGTACTTTTCGTCGATTGACCGAAAGACCGGCCACTGGCAAATCGAAGTTGACGAGAGGGACCGGGAGAAAACTGCCTTTATAACACTAGACGTATTGTTCAAGTTCAAGGTCATGCCCTTTGGTCTTTGTTCGGCACCTGTCACTTTCCAACGCGTCGTGGATACAGCACTGACAGGCTTGAAGTGGCAGACTTGCCTCGTCGACTTGGACGACGTCGTTGTGTTTGCCTCAAGCTTCGAAGAACACCTGCGGCGCCTTGAAACAGTTCTTCAAGCAATCAAGACCTCCGGACTCACGTTGAAGCCAGTAAGGTGTCGCTTCTCATACGAGGAGCTCTTGTTTTTGGGCCACGTCATCAACAAGTCTGGAGTGCGTCCTGACCCTCAGAAAACTGCGGCCATCTCTGACTTTCCTCCGCCCGCCGACAAGAAGGCAGTGCGTAGATTTCTTGGACTGTGCGCCTATTACAGGCGCTTCGTCATAGACTTTTCACAGATCGCTGAGCCACTGACGTACCTCACGAAGGCCGACGTCGAGTTTAAGTGAGAGACGTCGCAAGTCGAAGCATATGAAGAACTAAAGCGAGGCCTGCAATCACCGCCAATACTTGCGCATTTCGACGAAAACGCTGATACTGAAGTCCACAAGGACGCAAGCAGCGTATGACTCAGCGCCGTGCTTGTGCAGAGGACTGACGGACTGGAAAGGGTTGCAAGTTACGATAGCCGGTTGCTATCGAAGGGGGGAGCAAATTATTCCCCAACAGAAAAGGAGAGCCTCGCCATCATCTGGGCTACATAAAAGTTTGGCCACTACCTTTATGGTAGGCCCTTCAATGTTGTGAGCGACCACAGTGCCTTGTGTTGGCTAGCTAACTTGAAAGATCCTTCAGGTCGCCTTGAAGGATGGAGTCTGAGACTTCAAGCTTTCGACATCACCGTCGTTTACAAGTCCGGGCGAAAGCACTATGCCGCCGACTGCTTGTCTCGCTACCCTATCGAACCGCCGCCACAGGACGACCAGGATGACGACACTTTCTTAGGACCCATCAGTGCCGATGAATTCGCCGAAAAACAGCGAGCCGACCCGGAAATAAGGAGCCTTGTAAGCTACCTGGAAGCCAAGACCGTCATTGTGCCGAAGGTGTTCAGGCGAGGATTGGCGTCGTTTTCTTGCAAAACGACATTCACCTAAAGAAGAACTTCTCGCCTCTCCGAGCCAACTACCTCCTCGTGGTACCCTCAGCATTGCGTCCAGAGATTCTGCAAGCTCTCCATGACGACCCAACGGCTGGACACCTCGATTTTTCCCGCACGCTCGCGAATATACAAGAAAAATACTACTGGCCTCGCCTCTGCGCCGACGTCTCTCATTACGTAAGGACATACCGAAACTGTCAGCGACGCCAGCCGGACTTCTACAGCCGATAGAGCCACCTCGCCGACCGTTCCAGCAGATCTGGATGGACTTACTGGGGCCTTTTTCGACGTCGACTTCCGGGAATAAATGGATCGTAGTAGCTACGGACTACCTCACCCGCTACGCCGAAACAAAAGCCTTGCCCAAAGGCAGTGCCACCGAGGTAGCCCGATTCTTCGCTGATAACATGCTCCTGTGTCACGGTGCCCCAGAAGTCCTCATCACCGACAGAGGCACGGCCTTTATGGCAGAACTAACTCAAGCCATCCTGCGATACAACCAGACAAGCCATCGCCGGACCACCGCCTTCCCCCCGCAGACGAATGGCCTCACCGAGTGCCTAAATAAGACGATCGCCGACATGCTGGAAATGTACATCGACGTCGAGCACAAGACGTGGGATGCCATCCTTCCACACGTGACCTTCTCATTCAACACGGCCATGCAAGAAACGACGCACATGGCGCTGTTCAACCTGTTCTACGGAAGAAACCCGGCAACGACGCTTGACGCCATGCTACCGGATGTCACCGACGAAGAAAATGTCGACGTTGCCACCTATTTACAGCGTGCCGAAGAAGGTCGACAGCTCGCCCGCTTGCGAATCAAGAACCAGCAGAGGACCGACGGCCGACACTACAATCTTCGACGACGCTACGTCGAGTACCAGCCCGGCGACCGTGTTTGGGTCTAGACTCCGATACGCCGACGAGGACTTAGCAAGAAACTGTTACGTCGCTATTTCGTACACTATAAGATCATCCGACGTATTGGCCCACTGGACTATGAGGTCGTACCAGACAGCATTTCGCAATCACAGCGACGCCGCGCATGACCTGAAGTCATCCACGTGCTGCGTCTTAAGCCTTTCTACGCCCGCTGACGAGCTTAGGTACTTTGTTACTTTGTTATTTTTTTTCTTTATTACGCATCGTTTTGTTTTCGCTTTCGCGTTTGATGCTTTTTAACGGGAGGGTATTGACACGCATACTTGTTTATCTTTCACCGGTTACCGCTTTCTACCGGCTAACAAATGTTAAACATTGTCGCTCGGCGCGGGACGCGCCTGCATTGGAAGCTTCTCGAACGTTATCGATGCTTCTATCCGTCGTCTGTGGTCACTGACGCTCATGTAATCGGATTGTATGAGCGACGCGAATTGTCTAGAATCTTTGTGGAAGACACGCGGGCACCAGGGAATAATTTGGAGCCTTCGATGACTCACGTATAAAAGCCGACGCGCTTCGCCGCTGATCAGATTTTCGACGATCGCCGACTGTGTTCGCCGCTATCGTTGTGCTTTGAGTGTTGCTTGCCTTTGTGGGCACAGGTTCGCCCAATAAATAACCAGTTTCGTCATACACTGTTTTACGACTGTTTTCTTCACTGTCACTACTACGTGACAATATTAAATGCGATCAAGGGCTAGCAATAAAAGAGCAGTTGAATATCTTACTATAAAGGAACTTTAGTAAATGTTTCTATTTTTTGCAGCTATGGTCAAATAATACAGCTTTGTGGATGTATTATACTACTGCTAACCTGACCCCACCGTGCTACCTAGAAGTACGGAATTACATAAACGAAACGATGGTCCGCCTCACCCCCGAGATTAGACGCCGTAGACAAATGTAAGACAGAAAAACGCCCGCTTTCTCTACAAAGCATCATTTACTATTCTTTGTCTTGCAGTATGCCGCATAGTGACCCTGAAGATTGGGAATTCTTAACGCAAGCCCATTGTTTAGACATGATGCGGATGAAACATATTAGTGAGTAATCTTTTCGTGGCTTTCTTTAAATGAATGTTGGAAACAAATTTTGAGTTGTTTCTTAAGCAGCCCATTTTTACTGCTCCAATGTAATAGATACCAAAAATCCGCATCGTTGGTTTTAAGAAACATAATATGTCTTGCAATAATTCAAAGCTCCTGCCAACAATTGGTAGACACGGAGCACACTTACAATATACAGGGTGTTTCAACACTTTCAGAAATTTTGAAAGGTTGCCTGTGGCAGATGGCACCACTCTACTTAATGAGCTGGTCTACTGGAAGAGGCGGACATTACCCAAAAAATTGAAATGCATAATCTAATAATGAACAAAAATTGACAAATGAAGTTTTTAACTAAAACCTTAGGCTCATATTGCAATTTACAAATTGCAGCCGTGGAGTTCGCAAAGCGGATTCATTTGGAATGAATTCTCAGGATGACACCAGTTTCGAGATAGTAATTCCCGAATTTTGCAGTACTTTGACGTTCCGGTTACTTTTGTGCTTCAATCTATAAAACAAGGTTTTGTTAAGAAAGTAACTGGAAGGCCCACACAAGGAAAATATTTGAGGGCACTAATTTTCTTTTTCCAGTCATGCTGTAATCGCCTACACCACCGAATAGTGTGCACATAATACTCACCCGCCCAATGCCACGAACGCTTCGTCCTGCTTTGAGTGTCTGGCACGTCTGACTGTTTCTTTATCATGGCATTGTACAGTGTACATACACACAACAAATCGGGCACGTGTTATTCTGGTCGTGGATTGGTTACCGAAAGATGTCAAATAAAAATATACCTGCATTCTAGCCGTGTTGGCACATTGCCATGTGCACATACTCATTGCCAAGGTTTTGCAATTTAATTAGTTAATTTATTTATTTAAACAACCCTCAGGGCCATGCGGCATTGAAGAGGGGAGTGGGGACAGAGTATTAAAGAAAAACAAAACAAACAAACCAGTGCAGTGAGTTCTGGTAATACAATGATTCTCCTGATTATACAATGTTAGCTAATGTTTCGCGATAAAGTTTATTATCGGTGATGGCTACGATACTTGAGGGAAGGTGGTTCCATTCCTGAGATGTACGGGGGATGAAAGACTGAAAGAAAGACTTCGTGTGACATGAATCAATTCCCACCTTACTGCGATGATCGACGCGGTTTGACATGTACTGAGGCCGCATTATGAAGTCGTCGTGAAGCGTGGTGTGATGGAAAATTTTATGAAATAGCGAAAGGCGGGCGACTTTGCGGCGGTTAGCTAGTGGAAATTGGGAAATTGCGTTGCTGAATACTGTAACACATTGTTATTTTATATGCTTTATACAATAAGCAGGAAGCGCTGCCTCTTTAGACAAAAACTTTATTGCGGTAGATAATAGAGCAAAGCTTCTCACCTGCATTCTAGCCGCGCTGGCACGTTCTCATGTGCGTGTACATAAATACTAAATTGCGTTGCTGGAAATAACAAAAGACTGCGATTTCATATGCTTTATACACTAAGCAGGAAGCACTGCCTCTTTACAGAAAAAAACTTTATTGCGGTAGATAATAGTGGAAAGGTTATCTTTCTGGTGCGCTAGTGTTTGTAAAAGGTATCAGATAGTAACAAAAAAAAATCGCAACTTAACAGAAAGTGAGTTAGTGGACCGGTAATTTTTCAGGTCTAGATGGATGTTTCCTTGAACGAGGCGGTGTGCCCTGATAGATAATCTATACGGGGTGAGCAAATTGCTTGCTAAACTCGAACTTCAAGGCAAGTAATGGTGTGTGCGCTCATACAGAAATCATAGTGACGTTTCCTGCAATCCATCTCGTCCATTTCATTCTCGTTGTACCAATATTTTCACGCCATCGTTCGCATACACTAGTCGTCATTTAATTCTCTTCATGTCGTTGTTGTGAGGCTTTCTCACTGATAACATCACCATAATTCATACCCGTGATGACATTTTCGTCTGCCGTCTTCGTCATACCGCTTTCATTGTTCAAAGAACATTATTCCTTCTGTAATGACGAATTCTGTAATGTCGTTATTGCATCGCCGTCGCTACGATGTCGTTATGCCGTCATCGTCATGCTTTCACAGACATCGCTGGCCCTGGCGAACGAGTGTCATAAAAAATGGTCCAATACCGAAAACAGATTTTGTAGGACTTGGCGAAGTAATAGAGAAGTCTAAATGACCACTGTATACTCTAAATAAAGGTGTCTTCAGCACTACGGCGTATTGGTACATTACTTGAATGCTATTCGAATCAACGTCCACGGTCATCGGCAGAAGGATGCTGTCGGAATCTTGGCACATAGTGTTTTCGCCTGCGGAGTTCTGTATACTGCAACACTGTGACATTAGATAGTTTGTGAATAGCCTTTGTTGCCGTAAGTATGTTAAACGTCAACCCCTATGAGGGACATTACGGTGGGCGTCCCTTCAACGATTTTAGTATAACGGTACGGGAATGCAAACGTATGGAAGATTCTAAAAGACAGGGCGCCCTCTGGTGCATCGTGCTGAACGTATCCTAGCCAAGACATTAAAATGGCAACTATCCTGCTGTTGCTATGCGGACGCATCTCGTTAGGCTTACGGCCACCGGACTCGCCGAACGATGTCAGAAATTGGATGCGCTATGCCCTCATAGTCCCCAGCGGCTGTGGAGCAACTGACCAAGGTGACGGTCAGACCTGCGATGCGGCAAAGGGTGCTAAGAATCTCTGAGTCCGAACGGGCCACCACTGGAAACTTTACCTGCCAACGTTCAACACGCGAACGCTCTCGAGGGACTCAGCGCGATATAAAAGACAGACACAAAACACTAGCCATTTATATCGCGCTGAGTTACTTGTTCAGTTATGGAAAACCAACTATCCCAACAATCAACTATTCTAGAATACAGCTCTCGAGGGAGGCTAGCTTAGCAGGGTTGTGTGAGGAATTATCAGGTATTACCTGGGAAATCATAGGTCTTAGTGAAGTTACAAGAACTGGTGAGGCTTATACAGTGCTGACTAACGGCCACGTCCTCTCCTACAGAGTATTTCCAGATAAGAGAGAATTTGGGGTAGGATTTCTAGTCCACAAGGACATAGCGGGCAACATTGACGAATTCTACAGCATTAATGAGAGGGTAGCAGTCGTCGTGATAAAGCTGAATATGAGGTATAGAATTAAGGTAGTACAAGCCTACGCCCCAACCTCCAGTCACGATTATGAAGAAATAGAACAGTTTTATGAAGATGTTCAATTAGCGATGAGAAAGGTGCAAACTCAGTATACTGCAGTTATGCGCGACTTCAATGCCTAAGTGGGGAAATAGAAGGCTGGTGAGCAAGCAATTGGCAACTACGGCATCGATTCTAGGAACCGTAGACAGAGTTGTTGGTTTGTTGGTAGAATTCGCCGCAACAGGAAGTGCATCTGGGAAAACCCTAATGGAGAAACAAGGAATGAAATACTTTTCGAACTCTCTGCCGATCCCAGCATAGTGCAGGATGTAGAAATATTAGGCAGGGTACAGTGTAGTAACCATACATTAGTGAGCTCTAGGATTTCTCTCAATTTGAAGAGAGAAAGAATAAAATTAGTCACGAAGAAACAGGCCAACCTTGACGCAGTAATGGTAAAAGTAGAACAATTCGGGCTAGTGCTCACAAACAAATATGCAGCTTTAGTACAGGAAGATGACGACAACATAGAGGTAATGGATGAAACCGTAACGAGGCTGATCTCAGAAACAGCACTTGAAGTGTGATGTAAGGCACCAAGGGAAATCAGTACGTAAGCTCTCACAAGTAATAAAGGACCTAATAAAGAAACGACAAAACATAAATGTGCCAAACTAGAGAGACCAGACAGAATTCGCCGAACTTTCAAAACTGATCAGCAAGAAGAAAGTACGGCATATTCGAAATCATAACGTGGAAAATATTGAGGAAGCAATAAAATATGGATGCAGCATGAAATCAGTGAGGAGAAACTTTGCATAGGACAAGACAAGATGTTTGCACTGAAGTATAAGGAGGGCAATATCATCAGCAATTTCAATTACATAGTAAAAGCTGCGGAAGAATTCTATACTGACCTGTACAGTTCCCAGAGCAGTCAAGCTACTTTCATTCGAAGTAGTGATTAACAGGATACCAAGGCTCCTTCTATAACTAGCGGCGACATTAGAAGGGCTTTACAAGACATGACCAGGGTAAAAGTAGCTGAAGAAGATGGAATAACAGTCGATTTCTTTAAATGCGAAGGAGATATCATGCTTGAAAAGCTTGCGGCCCTCTATACGAAATTGCTCACGGCTTCAAATGTACCAGAGAGCTGGAAGAACGCCAACGTTATTCTAAACCGTAAGAAGGGAGACGTTGAAGAATTGAAGAATTATAGACCCCTTATCTTGCTGTCTGTATTGTATAAAATATTCACCAAGATAATTTGCCATAAAATCAGGGCAACACTTGACTTTAGCCAACCAAGAGAACAGGCTGGCTTCAGGAAGGGATATTCTACGATGGATCATATCCATGTCATCAATCAGGTAATCGAGAAATCTGTGAAGTACGATCAACCTTTCTATGTGGCTTTCATAAATTATGAAAAGGGCATTTAATTCAGTAGAGATACCAGCAGTCATAGAGGCATTACACAATCAAGGAGTACAGGAGGCATACGTGAATACCTTGTCAAATATCTACACGGACTCTACAGCTACCTTTATTCTCCTTAAGAAAAGTAGAAAGTTACTAATCAAGAAAAGGGTCAGTCAACGAAACACAATCTCTCCGATGCTATTCACTGCATGCTTAGATGACGTATTCAAGCTCTTAGACTGCGAAGGCTTAGGAGTGAGAATCAAGGGTGAATATCTCAGCAACCTTCGGTTTGCAGATGACATTGCCCCTTTTCAGCAACAATGAGAACGAAATACCACAAATGATTGAGGACCTTAACCGAGAAAGTATAAGAGTGGGGTTGAATAATATGCAGAAGACAAAGATAATGTTCAATAGCCTAGCAAGGGAACAAGAATTCAGGATCGCCAGTCAGCCTCTAGAGTCCCCACAGGAGTACGTTTATCTAGGTAAATTACTCACAGGGTACCATGATCATGAGAAAGAAATTTACAGAAGAATAAAATTAGGCAGGAATGCATACGGCAGGCATTGCGAAATCCTGGGGTGCTATGCAGGATGCGCCGAGTTTGGCGAAACTCGGGATCATCACGAGCTCTGGCGACGCCCAAGATTAAAGAACTAATGGTAACAAGACGAAGTTTCTCCGTCGGCACGCCTCCAGTTTCATTGGTTTACCTAGATTCACTCTGGGTGGCTATCATCTCTTGGCCATTGCCATATGGGCGGTCGACAAGCTGGGGCTCACGTGATCATACCGTGGCTGCATGGCCGTGCCTTCTTTCACTTGTTTGTCCTTCCACCGTGTTCATTACAAGCACAAGCAAGTTATAAAATAAATGTATTAAGTACGATAATATTGGTCGCATTATTGTGTGTTATAATGCATTTTAATGTTTACAAGATGTGTACTGAATGTATATTAGACTAATTTGCGGTTTAATACGTTTCACGTACCACGAGGGGAGGCTCGCCTTCCTCTTTCTTCCTCTGGACTGGATTAGCGCTGCTCTCTACATGCTTGCGGTAGCATTTCCGAGCACAGATCGATGTGCGCTTGGTTTTCGCACTAGCCTTTCAAAAGATCGCTCGTTGCTCCTTCTCTTTCCTCTAGATTGAATTGATGCGGCTCGCTACGTGCTGCGGTCCCATTTCCAAGCACAGATTGGTGTGCGCTTGGTTTGCACATTGGGCTTTCAACAGGTATCTTGTTGCTCGCGCTAATGTAAGGCTGCGGGACGAATAAGCGTCGGTCCTAGCGCAGAAGTGGTTTGCCACGCGCTTAGCGTGTAAGCATTCACGAATGCCGGAGAGCACTATAGCACTATAGTGCTATAGTGCTAGACAAGGGTCAGAAAAGTACGCTTTATTTTCATTTACTTTGTGACCATGAGTGACCTTCATACTGGCTAGCGCCGAGCGAATGCTTCTAACAACCGCACGAAACGGTGTTTGTACTGGGTAGCCCGAGCGATCCGTGGCTTCTTACAAACGCAAGAAAGGGTCTTTGCAGCGTACGTGGCCGTTAATTGATTACCACCACATATATGCCAGGAATGACTCCAGCAGCGGTGCAGTTTCCCTGTAAACACCGCTGACGAGGTGGCGATTCACCTTTTGACAATAAATTTATAGTTTTTGCTTTTGAACACCTGTAATGAGGCACACAAACTTCACGCGGTGATTGCCTATCTCCCAGTGCAGATTAAGGCTCGCCTCGTTAGCATCCACTAAATTTGGAATACAGTTCTATGCGGCCCATTTGTCACTGCGAATAATGGCCCCCGGTTGATCATTGGCTGCAAAATAGCTGCGTTTCGTCGGTCGACCTTGAAAAGTCACAGCACTCTTGTGGTAGCGCATACCATGCCAAAGACCCATGGTACACGATCTTTTAACATCGCTGTAATTTTGGCGACTCGGTGGAACGTTGTCGCCCTTCAACAGGCGGCCTCGATTGTACTTTCGCTTGCCGCGAAGAAGGCCCACGTCAATTTGCACTATCTTCCCGGGGCCCATGAGTGGAGGTTGCGCCAGCAGCTCATCCATCATGACCTCACGGGTGTAGTTCTTCCAGTCGGCGATGGCGTGCTTCGATAAAGAAACAAGTCGCTGGTCATCTCCTTCAACAGCCACACGTCTACGCTATTGCTCACGCAGTACGTGAGCCAAATCACCTGCCGCCTAAAGAGGTGGATGTTCGTGTTGGCGAAGTAGCTTCCTTCGCCTCTCTGCCCGTACAGTGCAGCGGTACCGTGTAACTGCAAAAACTGTTTTTGGAACCTGTTGCACCGGAAGGCAGCCTGGCGCACATTCTGAGTCTTTCTGTACAATGTGACCACTACAATGGGACCGGACCAACCAACCACAGGTTGGTTGGTCCGGTTGGAACCCTAGGTGCTTGGAAGTGCCCCAGTACTTCGATGACGCCGCCGGACCTGGCCTAGCGCTGGGTCACCATGGAAGCACAGCGCTTGAAGCCGGAGGGAGCCGAAGCGATCCCACGGACTTTTCTTCTGCAGCCTAGTCACACCAATCAGTGCTCTGAAAGCCTAATTTGCCCTCCACGCTGTCTCCGCAGACGAGACCTTTCGCCTAACTCGCTACACAGCCACCACACTGACGTATTGGAAAGGCGAAAATGGTGTTCAAACTCTACGTCAGTCATGCAGGTGAACGGATCCAGATGGTCTATTGACGCTTGCCGTCGCTGGATGCGATGACACAGGCGGCAGCTGCCGCCGTCTGCGTCATCGCCGTCCCCCTCGAGTTCTACTCGAGGGGGGTTTCACGCTGTAAAACCATAGATCACGCCCCGCGCGAGGCATGTAACTCTTGTCTGCGCAACCACCACAGTTTAGCCACGCCCAACTTATTGTCCGGCAACAGCGACGCGGAGCTGATCAGAGAGGCATCAGCAATCTTGACCGCTGAGATAAAACACGCACAAGGCACTGTCATCGGCAATGTACAGAGCGCCGACTATCGCTGGCTTATACATATATCTTCTCGGGCTGTGATGGCCCCACAACATGGTTTCATTGCCTGCATTGTGGCGACGTAGCACACAGCAAATAATTATCGTCACGTCACTGTAGCTACTTTCAAGGTGCCGATGCGCCATGGTGGACGACGATGTTGAGGAGTGCGTAGTGTTTTCCAACGACAACGTATCGCAGCTGTCATTTGAGATGAATGATCTGTCATCGGCCATGCATCGAAGCGGTAGTGTCGCCAGCGTCGGCCATCGCTCGCTTTTCTAGACCCATTACGATGACATTTCTTCATCACAAGCACTGCACACTAAACAGTTGCAACACCTTCCTGTGTTCGAAGTCTCGTTTCATAACTGCACAATAGAGTACTCACCTGCTAAAATGCGATTGTTGCGGCGTCATTACGGTACCCATCTGCGATCACTGTTAGCTGCAGCAGAAACAATCGGTAAGCACCTTAGAGTGCACAACACACAAAAAAAAACTGCGTATATGCGCACACAGGCGCGATCACTGGGGAAGCGATGAAAAGCAATTAATTGTGGCGCTAGGGCAGCACGCTTTTCTTCACAGAATCACGGAGGCTTCGCGCACAGAAATAAACTGGTACCGTACAGCCATTTTGCAGCGACAGCCGTTGCAAAATCTCCAGATAAAGCCTAGTATGACAACATGAGCGCACCTTGCGCGGCGTTTCAAGCACACTAGACTTTGCAACGAAACGCGCCAGCGCCGCGTATTGTTATCAACCTATTATTGCAATTAAGCAATACCGTCACTGTCCCGCTGTCTGTCTGCACACTTGCCGTGAGCCGCTTACCACGCCTTTCTCGGGCGCGTCAAGACTCTCCCCTCTCTATGGCGAGAGTCTCGTTTTTCGTCGCTAAACAGCGGCCTTATAGCCTCAGTGAAGCGCCTGCGTTGAACAGCCATGCCGAGGCGATGCGTTGCCCTTCCCCTAATAGACAGAGAATGGTCAGATCATTGTCATGACTGACTTAATCGAAAATAGCACTGCAGCGTCCCCCCCCCCCCCTTTCCCTGGCGACATCTCACCGCATGAACTCCCTCGTGCGTGCGGCCCTCTGGAATGTATGCGCTTGTAAGCTGTCGCCTCACTGTCGCCACTCGCGCAACAAAAGTGCAAAATCTAATAATTCGTTCGATCTCCGTTTGTCATTGAATTCACCACGAAATACCGATAATTAAGGAAATAAATTGTTGGTTGTTTTATTTGTTGTATTTTACTGTATTCGATTCAAGGAAAGTGTAGGTGTAAGAATGCGCCGCATGTGCCCTGTTCGATTTCGACCGAGAATAGAAAGATAATGTTCGAAAGAGAAGGCACGCCCTTGACGCGCCCGAGAAAGGCGTGGTAAGCGGCTCACGGCAAGTGTGCAGACAGACAGCGGGACAGTGACGGTATTGCTTAATTGCAATAATAGGTTGATAACAATACGCGGCGCTGGCGCGTTTCGTTGCAAAGTCTAGTGTGCTTGAAACGCCGCGCAAGGTGCGCTCATGTTGTCATACGCGGCTTTATCTGGAGATTTCTATTGGCTCGTTGTTATTGCGCTTTCTTCGCTATCTCTGTTCCCTGACTGCCAGCGAGCAAACTCGGGTAAACTCGTGCGAACGAGAAACTAGGCGCATGTTGCATAGCACCCCTGGCTGGAAGCTTACCAC
>NC_051160.1:52711500-52768304 GCF_013339745.2 Dermacentor silvarum
CCTCTTATGTCCACGAAGTGCCAACTCGACAGCACATTATTTTGCACAGGACACTGAAATACATTTACATCTGCTGTGTAATGCTTTGCACAGTTCCCAAGTATTTCTTGTGAAGCCCATAATTAATGGAAAGTCTTAAAATTACCCGCATATCACATATAACGTTCTTTATATTTTCGCCGAATCTAAGCCTTATGCCGGCTTACTTGCTTAAGGACACGACAAACTTTGTACGTGGTGTGTACAATACGCTGTTAAAGCTAACAAATTTGTATGAGTATGTTCTATAAAGTCTGTAATTACCATGCACAGTTTAAAGTTCATGTAAGGCACCCATACCAGGTTCCCTACTACCACACCACAAGCAAAGTCTTTTCGGTTGCCACTTAATATCGGAGGTACCAGACAAAGAAAGTACGCGCTTTCTAAACCATATGTAGATATGAAGAAAGCAACTATTTGGTAATCATTCTCAAACAACATAAATATGCACCACATTTCAAGGTTTGCCTGCCAATGTCCCCTAACATGCTAATATGCCATTAAGATTTATATGCTTTACATGTTTCGTTCGTTCAAAACGGCAGAAAAACGCATATAAGTAAGGTTATCGAGTGCTTATCTAGGTTCTAACAGCTTCGCCGCAAAAGAAAATTTATAGAACAATGAGGCGGTTTGCAAAGTTTAACCTCATGCACAATTCAGCTGTCAGTGCGGTTTGTAGGAGTTGAGCTAGTGTGTTATCTATGCAAGCGGGTTAAATAAAAAAATACACGTGCCTTCTCCTGACTTAGAATGCAGTGAGCAATGAACTTATTGAACAGTCAAACGCGTCGCTGAAGCTCAGCAGCAAAAGTTTGGTGCACGGTCTGCAGAGTCTGAGTCGATGTTGTTCTGTTCATTGCGGAATAAACACTGCGTTCATTGCCTAGTGGAACACAATTCATAACGTTACATTTGTGCGGCGCAAGCGTCTTCCTGCGAACTGTTTACCAAATGTGACGTTTCTTTCGTGACTTCATCCGCACAGCAGGGGGGTATTGGTGTTTCACCTCTATGCGCGAAGTTAAAAAGCCTGTGTGTTCTTTTTTTGTGTGAGATTCAAACCCAGTGTAGCTTTCTTCTGCGCTCCAAGGTACGAACCATACTCCTAAGGTGAGCTCTCTAGACGCGCGTCTCGCAACACCAGTCGTTTGTTTCTGGCTTAAAACAGTTACGTTTACTTGAAACATTTCGGCTTCAAGTAAAGCAGTGCATGTAAAGATTGCAGAGATTCTCTACTATCCTGCAGAGAGTCAGAAAGAGGCAAGTGAGCCGAATACATCGTTAGTGTTCGTCTGGGACCAGCTGACCTTTTTCTCGTTTGCAGAGCAGTTTCCACATACGGATTGCACGTAAAATGAAAACCGAGTGTTCTTGGGCTGCACCTTTACAATGCTTTACTTGATTAGAAAACGTCTTATACGGTGTTGAGGAAAGGTGACGCAAAAAAATTGCAGAGGCAGGAAGTGGCATGTCGGTGTGTAATTAACTCTAGAAGCTCGTGCCACTTACCAGACTTTATGTGGGGCATTCTATCTGTGTGTAGTCGTTTTCGGTCCTTTTACGTGAAATAACAATGCCCTGTCCATTATCACTTGGAACAATTAAGGCTCTTTATGACATTTGTAGCGAGTTGCCTAAGAAGCTCTGCGTTAGTTTTGTTCAACATCTGGGAACATTTGCGAGAAATAGTGGATATATATATACATATATATATATATATATATATATGTATATATATATAGCTAAATTTGTGCTTCAATGTAGAAAGCGGCGTTTTGTTAAGAAACTAACTGGAACTCCAATGCATTTCTCCGCAAAGTTCGGGAAATAATATCTCGAAACTGGTGTCATCCTGAGAATTCATTCCAAGTGGATCCGCCTTGCTAACTCCACGGCTACAATTTCTAAATTGCAATATGGGCCATCAGGTAATTAGTTAAAAACTGAATTATTGATTATTTGTTAATCATTCGATTATGCATTTTAATTTCTTGTGCAAGTAATGTACGCCTCTTCGAGTAGACCAGCTCATGAACTAGTATTGGGCTATCTGCCTCAGGCAACCTTTAAGAATCTTTGAAAGTGTTCGCTGAAACACCCTGAATTTATATATATATATATATATATATATATATATATATATATATATATATTTAAGTCAGAAATATACCTGATGTTTTTGAATTCGCATGCTATTTTACCTGGCAAAGGCGGTAGCCTGTTCATGGACGCCGTGAGATGTAAAGAGGCCATTTTCGTCCACTACTTCAAGAAGAGTCCATGATGCATTGCTTCTCAGGAAAACGGTGGCTTTGCAAGCTTTTACAAAGACGGCTAATTGGGGACGCTTTATAGTAATCTGCATTGATGCTGATGCAATTATTTGCGACAGAAACTTAAAAACAAAAAGGAAATATTTACATCCATTCATTAAAATTATAACTATGATTTATTGCAGGGTTGCAGGCTATGAAGCTGCCGAACTAAGCACGCAATAACCCGCGAAGATACAGGACAAGATTCAATCATGAAGCAGTGCCGAATTCTTTCAACTTTTGCATGCGGCGTAATCGTCTTATTAGTTCGGCTAAGCGCAAGTCAGGCTCGACGGAATGTTCCCGATATTAGACAGGTAAATATAATTTCAGCTCTCATGACGTGGGTCATTGTGAGTGCTATTTGCAAAAGCTCACTTATGCGCACGAGGATGCTTTCTGGATGCCATCACTCTAACTCAGCACAATGATAAAAATGAAGTTGCGTTACACTATGAAACTAGTGTCCCATCTACTTGCGACAGGGAAATTTGGCAGTGGTCAACAGAGGCTGTGCAGCGCGGTGACAAAAGCTTCGGGCGTGTACTCTCTGCTAGGTTCTGCATACTTCAGGACTTTGAGGGGTACAGCATTGAAGTCGTGCTCGCCAAGAGCTCCTGTAGCCTTTGTTTCTACTCAGTCCAGTGAAACATTTGCAGCGAGCATGGACTCAGAGCAAAAAGAAGTTCTCAGCAGTCTTCTCGTCGAGTCGGTACTACTTTATCCTACTAAGTGGTCCTAAACGAACATTCGAGCGTGCCTCATGCCTTGGTGCTTGTACATGGTAGAGAAATTAGGCTCTAAGAGACGCCAACCTTCACTTGTTTTAATTTCTCTTTCTTCTCATGCTGTTAATCGCGTGCAAAAAAAACGAGGGTTGGATGAAATTAGAGTTGGTCAGGCATCCAATTTTCTGGATTGCTGTTATATCTTGTTGTGTGCTCTCGGAAACATCCAGCTGGCAATCTTCGACTTATCTCTGAATTCTCTGTTTGGTGGTTGGTGACATGCTCGCTTTCGGCTTTTATTAGCTTTTCGACTCGTCCATTTAGCAATGGTGAAGTCAAGATAAATGACACCTTAAGCATATATCTTGAGCAATTTCTAGGTTGGCTTTATCATTGGCATGCTCGGTTTTCATTTTTGCGTTATTTGCAGTTCTTGAGTGTTGATGAACCAATTTGGGTACGCTCGACGACCGCGGGACGAGGTCCTGACTGTAAAGTGGACGTCATCGACAAAGTGAATGGGACTTACGTGCTCCTTCGCAGGTTTATTGGTTACACGAAATTAATAATCAGGTAATGTTTGAAATTTTGTGAAATATATTATTCAGCAGCAACCAAAGCATTATTTCATTTCAGCGACTTTCAGCAGTTTTTTGAAGGACATCTTGGATCGAGTATCCGCAGGCACAGAGGCAAAGCCTTTGATGTTATGAACGTGGGTCACCGAGGTAAGCTGAGAGCACTTGCGCTATCCTTTTTATGGTTGCCTATCTAAAAAAAACTTCACAATAATGTATTGCGTGTTTAATGCAAACAAAAAGAGAAAATCGCATGGTACAATATCTGCGACACGCGTGCGCATAAACGTTTAGACGTAGCATTGACCAATGAAATAAAAAAAAAATATTACACAAAAACCCGGTGAGTTTTTGTGAGCGACAGTAAGAACATATGCTGGTCTAGTCTTTCATTGCCACTATTACTAAGTCGTCGTATCAGAACAGGTTGTTTTAGAAAAGTTAGTCTGAAACCATTCAGGGCCACGACGCTGTCGAATGAAGCTTTTGTGTGTTTCTTGAGAAGATTTTATGTATTTGCGGAAACACAACAGATGTTAGTGAGGTCATCAGAGATGATAAGGCGTATACAATATTGAGGAACTCGTAAGTCTGTTGCCACAGTGACTTTCTCATAGAAGACGTCCTGAGCACAGAAAGCGTTGCTGCCCTCCTTGAGGAGTGACCGATTCACTGAGTGAGACACTTAAAACTGGGCGGTGCTAGATTGCTCTCAAGACCAACTTTTTTAGTTGTTTTGTTTTAGCTAGCTCGTGTCTCCTTCTATCATCATTGATTACCTTTACCACCTTACTCCAGCACAGGGTTGCCTACTTGTCTATGCACCGGCCAACTTTCCCGAATTCTTTCTCTTTCCCCTTTCTTCCTCCTGATAAACGACAGTAAATGATCCCATTCTTCAACTGTAAAAACATTGTGTGACATCAAATAATTATTCAGGTTTACCACGAGAAAAGTCGGCATTGATAATAAAGAAGTAGAACATAATTTATTGACGGTCCGCATGTCTGTGCCAAGTGAGTGAGTGAACTTTATTTCTTCCACGATAGACGCAAGTAAACTCGACGTCACCTGGAAAATACTTGCATGAATCAGTCGTAAAGCTACTGAAATTGAAATACTACACTGATTGGCGAAATAAATATCAAATAGTTCAGAAGAAAAATGATGGAATCGATTGGCTTAGACGTGGAATAAAGTACAATAATGAGCAATGCACTGAATTTATGCAAGTAATTAAATTCAGTAGAACATTGGACGTGTCATATGTGCGTTTGTCTGATCGTGGCAGTTTGTTAATTTTACGTCCAGGCGCCGCTCCTACAAGCCAGGAAAGATTGATGTATGTGAGCCCGAAAAATGAATGCGGCGTTTTCGAAGTTAAAGATCTAGTAAACGGTAAGTATGTGATCGAATTCGCTGTAAATAAGAGAACTGCCTCGCACTGTAGATGCAAATGTATATACCATTGTACCGTTTCAGGAAAAACTTCTTTCATCATCAGAAATTTTTAAATATTGAAGTCATACGCTACCAGCTAACTTCGCATGTAGTTGTGAAACCGTTTCCACAGCATATTCAAAGCGCTTCTTGTCATCCATGCATCTGAAGTCTTCCTGCCCTTCTTATTTCAGGCGTGAAAGTGAAGCTCAGAATAGGGCTTGAATAGGGGTACATAATCATTTAATAGCAGAGACGCGATCTGTAAAAGTTTATGCAAACATTTCGTCTCTCGGCCACAGACACAGATGCCTAAAGACCAATAGTCACAGAAACCGACACATGTATGCATACTGCTACGGGGCAGAAAACCAAGGTGCTCCTTAGGACGTTGAATACGGCTTTACAGGGTGTCCCAGCTAATGTTAGCCAAGCTATTGAAGAATGACACAAAATACAAACAGGAGATGTACGATGTAGGGCCATCAGTGCTCTTCCCCTACCAGGTTATTTTTGGTGTACCAATTGCCTGGATAAAGAAAATTAGAATTTAAATTCTGGGATTTTAAGGACAACACGATTTGTATATGAGGATCGCTATACTGAAGGGTTCCGGAATAATTTTGACCAGCTGGGGTTCTTTAACGTGCACCAGTACATGGCAGCCGAATTTTTTTATTCAGCGCCCATCCGAAAGCGGCAACCCTCAGCCCTCTCCCTAGATCGTAGACCGGGATATGCGTTTTTAAAATAAATGCTTGTTCACTCTCTCTGTTTCAAAACGCCGACTAACAACCTGACATTTGAAACCCAGCGCATCTGCTTAGAGGCGCTGCGTCAGAAACAACCGCCTCTGGTACGACCAGAGGCGGTCGCAGGCGCTGCACTGAGTTCCGAACTGGTCCTTGAGCAAGCGAAGGTTGAAGTTTCAGTCGGCTCCCACGTATGAGAAAGACAAGGCGGTTAGGCGATCACCAGACATAGCACTTAGTGTAACATAGTGCAAGAAACAATTACCCCCCAAAGTATGCTAAACGCAGTCTTAGATAGCACCAGGTTTGGTTGTTCATAAAATTTTAGCGTTTGAATTAAGAGCTTCACTTTCGTTCGATAAGCAGTTATTGCGCCCTAAAACATCCCATTCAGTCGTTTTCATCTAGTCATGCCCTGCGTACTTATTTTGCACACCATTAACTCTTAGCGCGCGAAATGCCAAAGAATCTGCTTGATTATGCGTCTGCGAGGCTCGATACCAATAGCTCCAAAGTTATATGTAGGAAGGAACTCACCTTATAGTCTAGCTCGGAATCCACCCGCAAGGGACCAACTGTCGATATGGCTTCCGCTGAATCAGTGCTGCGTGTTTCGTGGTCATCTCAGTATTAGTGCCATCACAATGTTGTTGCCGAGTCGGGCAGTCAGCGGAGTTCATTCTTATCACTTCTGAGGTCACTGTTGCCGTGGTGCATGGTCGCCACAATAATAGTGAACGTATTACTATTATCACAAGCTCTGCTGTTTTGTTTGCATGTTCTGGAAATTGTTGCAACGGACCATGGGTATTCTTAAGCGTGCGTCGTAAAATGACGTGTTGAGCGGCAGATTCAGCTTGGGAAGTCCTATTTAAATACGTGGGCACGCAGGCATAGTTTTTGTCCGCTACCAAAGCACAAATTTTGTTGACGTTGTTACAGTCTACTGACTGTAGGAAGAGGATTTTTAATTATGACGTCAAATTTTTACAAGAATTCTGAACATTTGCAAGAATAAAAAAAAAGCATTTAAGGGTCGAGTTTCAAACGCCATTCTTTAGCAATACCACAATGATATCAAAATTCTGCAAACCGCAGTTAATAATACGTCCCACGCGGCCAGAACTTAACTACAGTCGACACTCGTTAATTAGTACTTTCACTTAATTCGAACGCACTGGAACGTCCTGGTGAGAAAATCTGCAAGGAAAGCTAGTTTAGTTCAAATGCGACAACATGTCGCTTCAGTCAACTCGACCATCACTGGCTCCGCCTTATGCGCGCAGTGATTACTATAAGCGCACAAACAAGAAATTCAGCGCATGGCACTACTGGTTGCCTAGGCGACGACAGCGACGGCAGCAGCAGGTCCCCCAGTGATGATGTGACGTCTAGCTTCACGCCCGGGGCAATGCCGCTTTTGACGACTTTGCCTGCGCCGACGATAGACTTGAGGTCTGTGTGCCGCTGACGGACGATGACTTGTGCGGCTATTTTAATACTGCAGTAATCTGTCAACCACAACAGGCTACTTCAAGATAAGAGAGATGTCAATCCTTTCATTTTGCCGCCGTTCTTAAATTTATGCTTTCGGTTAATTTGACCCCGAGTCTTTGGCCACACAAGGGTCGAATTAACGGCAGTCGACTTTATTACCGACTGCTTTGAGGTCAACCACTATTTGGTAAGTAGGACCTTTACAAAACCCCCGTGAACACTGCAACAATTCCACGTTATCTGTATATCTACATACCAAGTTTGTCCGCTTTAGATGCTCTAGGTGTTGCAGTTTACAAAACGGCAATATCTGTTTTAGCTGCTCAGCTGCGGTATTGTGAACATGTGTTTTCATTTTTTGGAAACTTGCCAATTTCTAAAAAAAAATTGTGTAAAACATTTTAGGCCCAAAATAAAATTTCATTCTCAGGAGTCAGTTGCATTTAATTTCTCTTTCGAATGCAACAAACTTCAGTCAAATCGGTCAAGCGGTTGTCTCATAAAAGCATTTCTCCCTTTCACGTGCATTTGAACCGGAAAATCGGAGCTGGCCCCGTGGTAAAGGCTTCCTCTCCAGAGGCAAGTTTAGCTCAGGGCCAGAGCTGCTCAGCCACGCGCTCAGCAGCGCAAAACCTTAGCCACGGAGAAACCGCGGTGGGTGAATTGAGGAGAAAATAGTTTTCTTTCGTGCCTCCCTAACTAAGGGCGCTCACTTAATTTCATAAAGTACGCGCAATTACTCGAAATTTGAAATCCACACTTCTTGAATACTGGAAAACAACCATAGTAGAAGTGCTCATAGTATCCTTTTTGAACTGAATGTGCTGCTCTACCTGCTCTTTTTCAGCAGGGGCAGATCGCACGTATGAGCTACGTTCGAAAAATCCACTAGACAGGGAAGCCTCAGCTGCAGAATGTTTGAAGGTGTACAACAAGGCCACCAAAGGCAAAGGGAGAAGGATTTCTGATGATGTCGCTTGTGAAGATATACTCAAAGGAAGAGATAATCTTATTTATTCCATTAACACGCTTGGACGATCACTGGGCGTGTACGGAATTATGGGAGGAGGATATCCTGTCAGCCCCGCTACTGCCTCCCTTCAATATTATGCGATGATACCAATTACACGCCCAACGTGGGAAGCTTGAGGCGCACATGGGGTGCCTTTTTTCTCTTCTGCTCGATTTAACATGGCCATTTTTAATGAACACGTGAATGCGCTCGTAGATACGTCGAAAATAAATTACTTATATTATCGTGATTCCGGTCTATATTCCGCATCTGCTGTATAAAGCGCCTGAAAAATACTGCCAATGCCTATTATCTAGGTATCTATACTATTATCTATCTTTTCTATCTATTATCTTCTATCTATCTATCTATCGATCTAGCTATCTAGCTATCTATCTATCTAGCTATCTATCTAGCATCTATCTATCTATCTATCTATCTATCTATCTATCTATCTATCTTCTCTATCTATCTATCTATCTATCTATCTATCTATCTATCTATCTATCTATCTATCTATATCTATCTATCTATCTATCTATCTATCTATTCTATCTATCTATCTATCTATCTGTCTATCTATCTATCTATCTATCTCTATCTATCTATCTATCTATCTATCTATCTATCTATCTATCTATCTCTATCTATCTATCTATCTCTATCTGTCTATCTATCTATCTATCTGTCTATCTATCTGTCTATCTATCTATCTATCTATCTATCTGCTATCTATCTATCTGTCTATCTATCTATCTATGGTAATTGTCTATCTATCTATCTGTCTATCTATCTAGCGCGCGTCTATCCTGTCTATCTATCTGTCTATCTATCTGTCTATCTATCTGTCTATCTATCTATCTATCTATCTATCTATCAATCTATCTATCTATCTATCTATCTATCTATCTATACGGAACCTGCGTGCTTGATTATAAAAAGATTTTTGAATGTCAAAGACAATCTTTAAACCTTTGTCTAACTCGGGTCACATGGATCCTTCAAGCACAACCGATAGATCGTTGAGCGCAATGGGGATGTGCTGCTCTTCAGTCAGCCTCTTTCACGCCTTCTTGGGTTCCTGGGATTGTGATACGTGCTATATTGCTGTCTTGAACGACAAACAATTCTGGAAATTTCTCCATTCAGAAATTCAGAAAATGTTGTCTGAATGTAGATACTAGATACGCGCCATGCGCGGACTTTGCGATGGCATCTCTCAATGACACAGCGTGTCCGGCGGGTATCACGAGAGAGAAACACGGCTGCAGTACACGCGTCATACGAACATGGCATATTACGGTGGCGCGATAAGCTGTATCGCTACTTTGCTTAACATGAATCGCGTTAACGTGAAGCGTAATCGTGAGATGGTTTCTGCCGAATCTTTTCCGTTACATTGTCCTCACCCGGAAGGTAATTTCCAGAACCTCTTTTGTTAATAGCCGCCGCAAGCAAATGACTTCCCCACGCCTCATATATCACAAGAAACGAAGATCCGACACACACACACACACGCCAAAGAAGAATTCTGTAGGTGGAACGGCTATCCGCTCTTGAGTCGACTTAAACGGCTTCCTCAGGCATGAGACCCCTTTACAGTAAGTAGAACACTTTCACACGCTTGAACGACATTTGTTTGAATGGAAATGTTTCATATCACGCAGTCATAGGCTTTCAGGTGTTGTCATAAAATACGAAGTTGCCATGAACATGATTGTAACGGAAAACAATTCATGGAACTAAGTGCCGCTGGAGTCTCTGAATTCATTAGAGTTGTCTGTTTGCATTCCGAGCAAATGGTCCGTACTCTATTTTAATGACAGGTTCACATGAAAAGTAATGCCGTTTGTTCACACCAAAGTAATCCTGAGATATAGAACGCCCAAATGACAAGATCCCAGTCACCAGTTATTTCTCTACAAGAATCATTCACGGCTTTTTTTTTTCAGTGAATATAAATATGGGGTGTAAAACATCAATACAAGGAACTCAAGGCGAACAAAACCGAATGTTTGCATGCTGCTTCCAATTTTTGGCCCCACACGAAGTTCTTTTACCGAAGTTCCTTGCTGCATTAGGCTTTATTTTTTGTGTTGATAATTCAAGAATAGATCAAGCCATCGTAAAAAACCGTTCTCGTTAGAAATAGACTTCGTCGATCCGCCTGGAAAGTGAAAGTCTACCAGAAATCGAAAAAAAAAGATTTTATGCTTGTCTTGTAAGACGTACCCTAAAGCATTGTGTTGGGTGTCATGACTGACACGAGCCATCCGTGGTTGCTTAGTGGCTACGGTGTTAGGCAGATAAGCACGAGGTTGAGGCATCAAATCCCGGCCATGGCGGCCGCATTACGATGCATGGGGGCGAAATGCGAAAACACCCGTGCATTTATATTTAGGTGCACCTTAAAGAACCCCATGTGGTCCAAATTATTCCGGAGTCCCCCACTACGGCGTGCCTCATAATCAGATCAGGGTTTTGGCACGTAAAACCCACAAATCTTTTTCTTATTGAGTGACAAGGTCAGTATATATGGACATTTGTACCGCGTACAACGCTTGGTTGATATGAATATAGTATAAACTCAGATGAAATAATTAAAAGTAATTCGCCACCTCAACATATATCGCGTTACCTCCGGGGTGGTCGGATACATGGTCACGGCGGACGCCTCACGACAGGAGTGGAAGGCAAAAACGCTCCTGTACTTATATTTAGGTGCACCTTAAACTCCAGGCGGTCGAAAAGAATGCGGAGCTCCCACGTTATCATGCGCCTCTTAACGCATTGTGCAGTTTGAGGTCACAAACGTCACATATTCAAAAATCTGCTTAATGTACCGTACGCATATCTGGCTAACATCCCTGCCTTTTCCCCTTTCGTTTGTCTCTCTATCTCTCTACACACTTGAATAAGGCTGCTTCCTATATAGCCTGGATTGACAACTATGGCATTCTCCCGAGAAGCTTCGTACTGAATGTTGACCAGCTTGCATTGTTTTGTGTTTTCAATCGAGAAGCACAGAAAAATGATGCACCGCACATTGTGGGGGTTGTGGTAGCTCTGTATTACCGTAGCTACTGGCCTCCCTGGTTTTCTTAGTCCTTGTTGCTTTCTTCCGAAACACAAGAATTATATTATGAACCGTAATCTAACTCAAACTACGGTTTTGTTTGGGCTAAGCAATATTGTGTATATTGTTTTTTCATAAAAGGCAACGTTAACAGAAAAACAATGGCCCCCACACAGCACCGCAAGTTTAGTACACATTAACCCGCGCTTGTAAACGTTTTTCCGATTTATGCTGAGGTCCGGGCCTATTTAAGAAAGCTCACTGAGAGTCACAGTGACGTTATAGATATGAGTGCACTTCTTCAAGCGTATGCTGACCAATGAGTGGTTTGCATACTATGCTACGTAAGAAAGTTCGAAGCTGGCATGTCGTGGTTTCCAAGTCATTGGTAATAATAAAAAAAAGGCAGCAGTAATTGCGATTTATTATAGCTGTTGAAAGTGCGTAGGACTGTGCCTTCGACACCGAGGTCTAGACCGGCCTTCAAGTACGCACATGGCACGGCGGCGCTCGCACCATTTCGATAAGGTGTACTCAGCTGTGAAGGATGGTTATGAGACATTTAAATTCCTTCTAAATGGTTTGCCGAATGTTTCGTGCTGTTGTCATCGTCATTGTCACCGACAAACACGAACATTGAAACGGCGATTGGCTTAATCGCACCGGCGTCACGCGAATGTTGCAAACAGACAGCGGAGGCAGGCTCAAGCGAGCAATGAACGCATCACCACTTGAGTAAACGCGGCAGGGCCTACGTGAGCAAGGTGTAAAGTGCCTATATGTTTGTCACGCTGTGGTTGCCTAGTCCATTCCCAAATCAGACGGAACAAACGCATGACTGTTTGCATTGTGCCTTATATATACATGCTTACTGCATCACTAAAAATACAACACTGATGCTAGAGAACACTTATATTAAAGAAACAAACGAACAGTTTGAAAAACCAGAATGCTATAGACCATTTTCGTGGTGCAGTTTGCGCTAGAGCAGCGAGATGGCGCCTTCGGCGGCACACTGCAGGTTGCCCCAGCGCAAGCGCACCAATGCAAAACCATTACCGCTATTGCCCGGCTACAGTGCAAGCGGCTGTCGGAAATGCAACTGGGCGTTCGCTAACGCACTGCGATTCATGCTGCGGTGTGTGGTGCGGTAGAGGGAAGACGTGTGCCGTAGTTGACTGGAAAAATTGTGAATTGCACACTGAGGAATAGAATGAATCGGTGTGAACAAGTTCACGGACTGTTGCTATGCATAAGGACTGCATGTGTTGCCGGCCCTTCGCGATGCATGGCTTCGCCACGAACCGGTGTCACATCTCATGCTACCTCCTGTTCGATGCGGTAATATTACAGATCCCGGGAAACAAGCTTATGATGCCCTAGCTCTGGTTGTACCGGCAGTGCCACGCAACGCTCCCGTCGTCGTGAAATGTAAGTTTCACGCACTGTCACCTGACGACGAGTGTAGTTCATATTGACGGACAGTAAATGACGTTGGCTTAGATTAGGCAAACAGAAGAAACATACCAGGTATTCACTGATTGGCACTAAAGTTCACTTTCCTAATCAAATGCACACTTTATCAAAACCAGGAAGGCGCGGAAACATTATGCTCATGATAACATGTGATCATGTACCAAATGAAAACGTCAGAACACTATTTCGACAACAATGAATTCTTCATTGCTGCACAGAAAAATTTGCAGTCTTGCCCGAAAGGCGAAGCATCGATTGCTATATCAAATTATTAGACCGCTGTACGAAGCAAGGATAGTAGCTTTATGGTCGTTATAAACTTTAAACAAAGGCATACTAACTAAATTTACAAGCATTACGTCACGCGTGCACGAGCAAACATGAACACATCTCACGCGATGACCGCGGGAACTCGTTGTCAAAACGCTGGAGTGAGAAGCGTGGTGGCAGCAGCGAGTGATTTGACCTTCGTGCTGCCTCTCGCTTCAACGGGAACTTAGTGGCGAACACACAGCCCACACGAAGCTATCAGCACTCGCACTATGCACTCCTTGCAGATGGCTTTCAAGATATACGGCCCGTGCAAGATATACGTAGCAGCCGCCGGTGCTGAACGCGAGTTTTTTTTTTTTTCCACCGCCATCAAATCAAAGGCGGCCGTCGCAGCTAGAATGGAACCCAGGACGTCAAACTAAGCAGCGCAATGCTATAAATACGAAGCTTTGGCGCAATAAAGAAACTCAGTCAATACTATTGACCTGCAGGAAGGCGGCGACCATGAAGCCACCCACCATTTTGGCTGTCCCAGGCTTACCGCCGCAGATCATTTCCATGATAGGCACCGGTGCGGTGGTCCCTTATGGGCAACCAGCATGCGCTCAGCAAACTTCTCCTCGGAAGCACAATACCGGTGCACTTCAATTCATGACGTCATGCTACCCAGCCCGAATACCACAGAAATTAAGGGGGACGCTCCCGAGTAAGGGGCGGCGATTTGGACATCACCGTTATCGCCACCTCGAGCACGAAGTGCAACCTTCGTTAGGTGGGAACTAGTCGGCGTGACAGCAGCCGCATCAAGCGAGCAGCGACGATCACGAAAATCCGGGGAGTTTTCGCAAAGAAAGCGCCACTTCGAATAACATAATGAATGTAACTGCCGAGATGCAAGATATAAACGGTCAGGCTTGGGTTGTGTTCACAATCGTCATTGGTGTGGCCAAAAGTTGTTAGTGGTCGAGGGTCACCGCTAACATGTGTGTTATCAGCTTAAAATGACTTTACATAGTGACAGCAGCGATTCTGACCTTTATTCAATCCCTAATTTTATGTTCAAGCTGCGCATGAGCGCTTGTCATGTTTTACAAGCAATGTGATCGTCTACAGCGGCATAATAAAAATAACTTCAGGTGGCATTATTCCTAGATGTGTCTACACATGGCATGATCAAGCATCAGGTGCCCATAGTACAGGAATCCTGCCTGGCACAGTCCATTGGCCTGTAACGAAAGGATAATATGTAAATGTAACAAGCGCAATCAGGAACACAGTAACAAGTGAAAAAAATTTCTTGTACGTTAGCGGTACTGACAAATCTAAATGCACGTTCATTATCCAAACGCACTTAGTGCGACTAAGCTTTCGAAGGTGGGAGTTTGCGCAAGACCAATATTCATAGAAATATTTTGTCTTTCTAGTCTAATTCGTCATTTATTCCTAAACGCCAAGGATAGGAGTACTAAGAAACTAGCAAAATTGTGGTTTAGAATTCCCCTCTCCAGCAAAATAAACCAAATATTACTGCTAGCTGTTCAGTTATATTTCAGGGCAGTAAATGTTTACCCTGAACAACTTTTTTTTCTTGCGAAATCGGACATTATTGTGCGCATTCACGAGGATCTACGTCCCTTTTGTAACAGGTTAACTTTACGTGCGCTATTTTCTGCACACTTTCAGAGCCACAAGCATTCAAAGTGATGACTGTGTCAACGCCCCTACTATGGTGCGCGCTGGAAAACGGTATTTATTGATGATGAAAAAATAAAATGTGTCTTTTCCACGCGCATAGAAAATAGATTAGGAATTTTATTTTCGATGAATACATCAAACTATGTCTGGTTGTATTAAAAAAATTCTTTTTTCTTTCGCAATATTTGTTCCCTTCAAACATAGTCGCGCTTCAATGGCTGCCCCCATACCCTCCCTTGCTGATGTCGGGCCAGGTAAGGCGCCCACTGCACCCGATACACTTTTGCGGAAAAACTTCGTTGACCAATATCTGAGCCTAGTTGCTAGTATGTGCTGGCGCATTATCATGCTGATATTAACCTTCAAATTACTAGAAAGAGGCATGTTTAAGAAATACGCACCAATGATCATTTTCAAGATATATTAGACGTAGTGCTTCCCTGCGAGCGTTCTGTTGAGATAGGAAAAAAAAATGGGGCCAAAAATGGCACCTTAACATTAACACATTAACAGATCGCTGGACTGGTGCTTCGCTTCGGCAGCGCAATGTGGATTGGTATTGCTCCAATAGTGAACGCCGTTCACATTCGCACGCGGATTGCGTGAAAAATCGCGCCTCATCAGTTCACAGAACATTGCTCAATTTGTCTTCTATCTCGTGTGTCTTTATGCGTAACGAATTTACGATATACTGACGATACTGAAGGTCTCGAGGCTGCAGTGCTTGGTGTAGCTGCACGTGATAGGGGTGGAAAATGTCTTTTAACACTCTCCCCACTGCAGCCTTGGACACCCCAGCCTATTCACAAATGACATACTGTATCTACAACGTGCCTACGGCAAAAGCTATATTACCAATTGCCGCTGAAAGTTCTTGAACTTGTGCAAAAGGCGCACCTGCATTTCAAGCAGCCGCGGACGCAGCGATAAGCGTCTGCAACGATCTTGGCCAACTTGGGCAAAAACCACGTCTACTGTTTCACGCATGTCACACCTTAACCCTCATTTCATGCTTTTTTTTGCTTGGCTACGACGAGAAGAAATGACAAAGCTCGCTTTTGTTTACCGCCGATATTTTTTCGTGCCTCTTGGAGCGTCACACGGAAAAGTGTCACGTGGCCGCCGAGCCAGGCACCGAGCAGAGTTAGTTCTTCTGAGTCACACCTGGGATCACTGGAGTCGCGGCGCGTAATCATGCAGCTTTTTCCCTATTTAGCGCGTTTTCAATATACCTCTGAAAAATTTGTCCGCGGGACTAGCTAGCTCACTGAAAACATCATAATCGGGTGTTTAAAGAATGCAAATACAACTTTCCTATCAATACTTGTGCCCTTCGTCGAGTAAAATGTTCAGTAATTATGTAATATCGATGGTTCAAATATGAAAATAACACTCCCGGGTTTGTCGCAGGTGACTGCTGACGTAATACCATTAGTTGCATCGCCGTATACCCTACAGATTCTTTTCAAGAGCTTGAATAATACAAGCTCGGACACGCTGCATAAACGTAAACTGCTCTGTAGCTATAGTGATAATACCAGCAGTGGACGATATTTCCTGTAGAGTAGCTATAAATACATACCTCACTTCCAATTGGCGGGCACGTCTCCTCGGAATAGGTAACCGAGCTGTTGCAGGCGCTCTCGACGGTGGTGAACTCGACTCTGATTACAAGGCCTTTGGACAACTGCATCGAATGAAAAAAAAAAAGAAAGGACGGGATGATGCGATGCCATTGTAGCACGCACGCATACGTATTCACTGCGCAAGACGTGACGTAGTCAATGACACTCGTCGGCAGAAGCCTATGGCACACGAAATGATCGAGAAAAGACAAACCAAAGTGAAAAATATAGTTACAATGCGCAAAACAAATAACATACTACAATGCCATCGACACCCGCGCTCGACAGTGAGAATGAAATTTCAGAATAACCTATACACTGAATGAAAGGAAAAAAAGTCATAGGGTGTGGTGCCATAAATGCAAAGCTTCCCAAGCATTCGAAATAGAAATTGTCATTTCTTACTGCTGAACAGCACACTCAGTTTGTTCAATGAAGTCTGACTCTTTTGCGAACATGTATTTCTTTTGCCACGAGAAATGTGGCAGAAATAGGAAGCTACGCATTCTTCGCGTTTTGAGGCCTTTTTATGGGTGGAGCTGTAAACTATTCCCTGAAGTCCGGGACAGTCAGGTGGAATGCGAAGGTTAAAGGGCGAGCTCCGACCGTTCTAGTAGATGTAACGTCGGAGGACGGCTAGCCCTCTTTACCTAGCCCACCAGGGTATTGTTCCTGCCAGTATATTGGAGGCTAGATATCAGTGAAACATCGCATCATAATCCGGCTGTACAAGATGCAAAGAAGACAAAATATAGAAAGAAAATAGGACTTCACTGACGTTTCGGTAGCGGCCGAACCTTCTTGCGTGAGGACAGTCCTTTTTTTGCGTATATTTATACTAACCTGCCTATATAACCACTGAAGGTGCGCATCCAAACTTGTGTCATGGCGCACACATCTGCTCTGTGGAATGAAACAAGAAATAATGACATAAAAAAAGTTCTATCATTGCCTTCATGAAAGTTAACTCGCAAGCACGTGGCGAATGGTCCCATCGTTCGCATGTTGCTTGACGTCGCAGCAAGGGATGAAAACGGAAACATCGCGATTGCTACAAACTGCATGCACCCTCTTTTGCAGGTTTTCTTTGTTCTGTGTTGATACTGCACGCGAGCGCAGAAAAAATGAATTATCTGATGTACATGTCCTACTCTCCGTTAACTGCGATTGCCTTCAAACCTACGATAGAGTCCGTTCGTATGAAATCTGAATGGCAACTTTTGTTCACGTGCGCGAATCAAGTCATATCAACGTGAAGAGACGTTCGGGACAGGGCCTCATGAAAAAAAAAAGAACTTTAGGTGACCTTAATGTTTCCTTTACGTGTCTTTAACGGCGCTAGCCCTTAGAATTTGGGTTAACTCTCGTCTTTCTCCTACCTCACCCAGAGGAGCTACTGACGACGTGTCCTAATGCACCGGCGAAGCGCGTGTAAGGACATGAACAAAGAATGGCTAATACTCCCTCAAGAAATGGCGCATTCGCCCGTAAACGCTGCCTTCACATTACGACGACAGATGAGAAGGGAAATTATACGATGTTATGATGAGTGACCACGGAGGCCGATGCAGAAGACGACGACGCACGCGTGAGCAGGCACACGAGCGCGGTTGCGCCGAGGGGGGGCCAATGAACCAGCTGTGGAAGAAGAGGACGACGCTCGAGCCATTGATGATAGTTAATCATCATAATGACGAGAAAGACCTGACGGTTGATTGGCCCTTTCTTTAACTAAACTAATGCTCCTATATCATGTCTGTGCTATACAACGCTTAACTTGAACCATTCCGTGCCTTTAGATGGGCTTCTATTTTATTTATTATCATCAGCTGCATGCGTCTCGCCGCATGCAGCTGATGACGCACTCACAAGTTCTCTTTCATAAAGATGACGATAGTTTACATAATGTGATCTCATATGTATCTATTGACCATACCAATTGAACATGATGGTAAAGGTTTGTTTGCCCTGTCGTACACCTTCGAGCAGCACGAAGGTAACCGATACGGGTTCTTGAGAATAAAAGCTGCGCAGTCGATGAAAAATTATTCCTTGTCGGGACATCTTGCAAGGCACCCGAAGTTTTGCGGCATTAGCTCTCGGCATTGAACTAACACTGAGGGTAGCAGATGCTAGGGTGACGCTGAATTATTGTACAACTCGATGCACGGGAACGATGAAGCAAGGACGTCATGCTGCCAGTGTATTTGTTGCAAGGAATATTTCACTAAGCTGGCTTTCTTTTGTTTGAGGGACAAAAGGAAGCAACAGCGGTTCGTAGGTCCGAATTTCCAACATGAAAATATCCTAGAAGAGGTCTGCACATTTTACGTGTATGCATTTATTATCTGTCGCATACTGGGCAATTGCTGTTTGCGTACCTTGAAGCAGCGACTTTCACCTGTTAAATAAACCAAAGACTCCAACTTTGAATTTGTGATAGCCAATCCTAATCCGATAAGTTTAAAGAACGGAAGTGGTGTCGTGCAGCATTATCATTAGGACAAGAAACCGGTGATATGCTGTGCTACAAGTCGGAATTGGAGAAGATGGCGATGCACACTATGTAGGTTATGATCTATGACCGGCGAGATTCAGCAGCGTGATCCACTGATACCAGTGTCAGAACAGAGCATACCTTATGTCACGCCGGATCTGCTCGGCCCGAATGCACAGCACGACAGCTTCGTTTTACGAGGTTGCAGGCCCAATGCCAGCCGCGGTAGCCGCATTTAAACAGGAGCGAAATGCAATAACGCTGGTCTACGGAACATTTGGTGCAGTTTAAGCAACACCAGTCGGTTAAATTATTCTTTATCCCCTCTACTATAGGGTCCCTCATATTATGGACAATTTGATATGTAAAACCTCAGAATTTAGATTACGTAATAATTGCATAAGTATGTAGTGCGGATGCCCTTTGGTGTCTTAGTTCTCGAGGCAGAAGAACTGATCAGCGCTATTGTACGTTTCTTTCTCTTTAACGTGCACCTAAATCTAAGTACGCGAAAACACCCGTGTACTTAGATTTAGGTGCACGTTAAAGAACCCCAGGTGGTCCAAATTTCCGGAGTCCCCCACTACGGCGTGCCTCATAATCAGAACTGGTTTTGGCACGTAAAACCCCATAATTTTTTTTCTCTTTTCGTGCTCCTAACCCCAATGAACAATTCAGATATAATAAATTCGTTTTAAAGAACTACATTCAAGAAAAGCTAATGAGGTGTTCTTGATATCTTAGTGCTAAAATAAATTGAAAGTACATTGAATTGTTGCTGATCCGCAACCAATAGACCACTGCTTACCTGAGCGGCTGCCCGAGTTATGTTTAGAAGAGTGTTCAGGTTGCCTTCATCCGGTTGAATAGTGGCGTTCTGTAGGGCTTGGTGGGCGAAGTACCGGTACGTCAATGAAGTAAGCGAGCTTTTTGGCGCGAGGATGCAGTCGCCAGGCTTTTGCTCTTGTTCCGGTTTCTCGAAGCATCCTTCGAAAAAGTCGGCCACTTCGGATGTGACAAAGGCTAAGAACAGGAGCGCGAGCAAGAACTTGAACATTGCGTATTGTCGCAGGGGCGTAGTTTCCGTAGCGAGCACACTTGCAGGCAGGCGGCGGTAAACTTCGGAACGAATACCAGGGGTGGCCGATATTTGAGGTTGCTTTGCCCGGTTGGATTTGACAGCGGGCTAGTACGAACGCACGGCTGGTTTTAACGATAGTCAGATGGGGGCTCTGGTGACACTGATAAATCGACGATTTGTTTTTTGTTTTTTTTGCGTTAGACTGGTCTATCAGAGTGGTGGGAAAAAATTTGGAAGGTGTTTAGTCACTGCTACGATATGATAATAACGAAGAAAAAGCAGAGGAAATGCTCGCTGCAAAAAGAAAATGAATGAGTGTAAGCTTTATGACTAGGACCATGTGAGCATGTGGCAGTCTCATCTTATTGCAATGAAAAAGCGCCACGTTTTTTTTATCAGCTGCTCGCTCCCAGGCAAGGAACACTTTCTTGCTGCCCGTCAAGATTGTCCATTATGCTGTGTCATCATGCGTAGCAATGGCTGAGGATTACATGGATTACGTGCAATATAAGTGAACGGAAGCGTTTGTCGAAGGGAGAACGCAGGCAATGCATTATGAGGTTTTACGGGCTGAAACAACAATCCGATTAGGAGACTTGTCGTATTGGAGTACTCAGGAATATTTACACTACCTGAGGTTCTTTCACGTGCAGTGTAGTGATCTACGTAACAAAAGCTTTGGTGAGGAACAATTAAAGTGAACGATAAAAGAAAAAAAGCGTGTCTTGTACGCAATCTGCGGAAGACTGGACTTCGCTTGCGTCAGTTTGAACAGTTGCGTTTAGGGTGAACTTCTTTGCTGTCTTCCCTACGTAGGTTATGCGAGTTATGCCTGCGGTTAGACCACTGGAAAACGTCATGAGCTGGCGTGCATCGTATTGTTTCGTCCTACTGAGTCATCTTTATCTCACGCTCCGCAGTGTCTACATGCCATACGTTAACATAGAAAGAAAAAAAAATAATTATGCTGTTCTCCCACAAAGTGTGCGATTTAATCTTATGTGGTGAATTTTACGGGTTGCTTTAGGTTGGGGTAGGGAAAAGTGTTACATATAGCCCAACCTGCCTGTGCAAGGTGAGTTTCGTGTTTGACGAAGACGTCAACACGGTGGTGCAACCATGACAGCATCACAGCAACGGCGACAATGTCATTTCTTCGACGACGATGACGTGATGCCAACAGCATGACGTCCACCGCGAAGAAGGTGCTTGTTCATCGAGCAAGGTCACTGCTTCTTCTGCGTCTCCTTTTCAGCAGCACCAAGTTCTAGCCTCGGAGCCATAGGGAAAGGGGTGCGTGGGGAGTTGCTCAAAGAAAATTGCGCACAATTGCAAAAATGAAATGGTTGCCATGTCACGGGACGAACACGCAAATATTCTGTATGCACTAGTTGACCAGTAACGTTGACTATGCCCCCTAATTAAGAGAGCGTGTGGCTGTTGCGCTGTTGAACCCTGATTGAAATTTCGCTACCATCTTGTTTTTTTTGTTGAGGACGTCTGAGAAAATTCCAGGCAGGCCAAAATGTGGTGGCAACACTGGCGAAACGAAGCAAAGAATGCTTCGCATTCAAAACAAGTCGCATATTTAGAAACCCAAAGCAATCCAAAGAGTGCACAGTAGGCTGGCCGACAGGGGAGCATCGGAGCTCATTCCGTGCTGCGACCACGCCAGTGGCTCACGTCAGAGCAGTCAGGCATATGAAAACAAAGGCAAAAATAATTTTATGCTTTTACTCCCTGAACAAGAATCACGTGTAGTTCCATCAACACCAGGTAGTCCAGAAGGCCCCCGATGCGGCGCTGTGACTTGGCCTTCCCGTCCCGACGTGGGACCGGCCCGCGGTCCTCCCGCCGTAAAAACGAAGGGGGGGGGGGGGGGCGAGGACTTCTTCAAGACCTCGATAAATTTGACTATCTGCCTACCTACTGAAAGATACGTGTATGGCAGCTTCTGTGTGCACGTCCTAGCCATCCACAACTTTTCTTTTTGAGGAGTGGCACTGCCGTAATCGAGAGGCTAAGGTAGACGTTCTGCTGTTTTCGCAGTATTTTGCCAAAGCCTGATGCAGGCTTTCCTATTCATATCGCATTGACAATTTCAAAAAGTGGCATAGTTTTGTTGTCGGTCGGCATGTTGCCCTTAGGCTACCTGTAGCGTCCTGTCCACCGGACACCACGCGCGTTGTGCTAAAGCAACAAGGCCGTGAAATATAGCCAGTTGTTAACCAGCATACTCTAAATAATACTTGTCGTATTGGAGTATCCGTCGTGTCCGATTGTTTGTGAAATTGAGCTTCTTCAGTGACGTCCGCATTACGTGTAGTTTAAATAATGGCAGAATGTCTTACCAAGATATACCTCTAAAGTACGTCTCTAAGCGTCCCGTGCCGCTGCTGCTAGTACGCTTGAAAACGGCATTAAAAATAATACTGCACAGCAAAGCATTTAGATCCCGAGGCGCATTGCGCAGTAATGTCGGAAACAAACTAATTGAATGCTCTACGACAGAGGCGTTTAGAACCAATGATAATCAGTTATATAAAGTCCTCCGTAACATACGCCCAACAGAATACCGGTGTTCGAATGAGCTGTTTCATGCCGACTCGGAGTACTCCACTGGTATCAGTAGGTGTGTGTCAACCGTTCAATGAACCGAAGGGCACCGACGCTCAACGTGGGAATGGGCGCCGAAAAAATGTGCTCTAAAAAAATTATTTTATTTATTTTTTTTATTTTTTTTACCACACAATGAACTTAACGAGACCCACCACGGTGGCTCAGCGGCTATGGTCTTGCGCTGCTAAGCAGGATGTCGCAGGTTCGATTGCCGCTAGCGGCAGCCGCAAGGCATGGAACTTTCACGGCGAAAAGCCCCATCTTAGCAAATTTTTTCCTGCATTTCCCTACCGTGGCGAGCTCATAATCAAATCATTGTTCTGGCACTAAAATTTAATTCCTTCCAACAACGATACCTCTCATACATTATGCGCTGCAATAAAGAATTTATCCTTGCAAGAATGTTTTCATACGCTGTTTTGAAGAAGTATTGCAAATATCGTGACAAACCATCACTGTGCGGTGAATCAGTCATGCACAATTTGCCCCCTTGTCCGTCACTTCGTACGCACGACGTTCCCTATGACGTAAGCTTAGTGGTCCACCACAGGATGAGACGTTTACAACTGCCGTCCTCTTCAAACAATCTCTTTCTTTGCTTGCGTGGTGTGTGTTGTGCTTACGCATTGTAAGGAACCCCAGTGAAGGGTTGAAAACTGGAGTTTTCGCTGTGGTTAACCTTCCTGCCTTTCTATTTTCTATTGTATTCTTGTATTCTATTGGATAGTATTCTGCGGTACCTTTTTCTGTTGTATACCGTAATTGTGTGTTCGGTAATGTGGTAAAAATACGGTTGCAATGGTTTCCTTGCCTTGTAAAAAAAGAAAACAACAGTTAAAGTAACTGCATATTTGGAAGAAATGATCAGTTGTGCTTGCCTTGTTTTGCGAGAATCAACACTGTTCGTTATCAGTCGGCGTACAGTGGTTTCTGCTCGAAGGATTGTTAGAATTACGCAAAGAATGAAATTTGACACAGCACTGCGAGAACACCAAAATTGCGCTTTATTCGATGATTGCGCTCATGTATGTGTTCGATGTTTATGGTTTATTCGATGTTTGCGCTATACCAGTCCAAAGTCTTGCGTACATTACAGAGTTATAAATTTTTTTTGCGAAATATATAATCACTACTTGCGTGGTCCACACCGGGCATCTTCAAGCGTCAGGTTACCAGCGAAGAGGAATCTTGCCTGACACAGTCCATTCGCCTGAAATGCGGGAGAGCAGAGGCAAATGCAACTGGCCTAAAATGACAGCATGCATAGAAGCCCAAATTAAAGCTCCTCATAAATCTTGTTGCTCATAAACATTCAAAATTGTTGTATACTGGGTCACTGATTCTATACGAAGTATAATTGTGCCCTTTTATGCAGTAATATTAAATGAACGTTTGCGCTCTAACAAACCGCGTTTACATCGTTTGGGGCGTATATTGTCCCCAAACAGTAATCTCCATCTGCTTTGACTGCGTTTCATTTCTTTTAAACACTGCAATCCTCACTTTCATGTTAGGAATGCCATGCCACGCCGATTATCCGTATTGTGTTCGTGACCTCGAACAACCGGCCATGATTATATAAAGGAAACGCACTCAGATAGACGATAATTATTGAATGGAGACAAGATAAGCTTCCAAGGAAGACAATCTTTTCTTAAGTGCGATCCTTGGTAATTGTACGTAATTGATGAAAACTGTGACCGCGAGAAAGAAACCGTAGTAAACGCGGCACTGTTGAAAGTTATGGACACCAAATTCAGACAACAAACAAACAACGCTTTCAAACGATACCGTTTTGAGCGCGCTACTAGTTTTCGAACAAGGCCAACGATGACAACATATTTACCCTCCTATTCTAGAACGTTTCTGGTCTCAAAATACTACCTCGACTCAAACGTAGATGCTAGCGAGCGTCACCCCTTCAGAGAAGTAGCCATTGCGCTTCATTGGCTGTTTGTAACCGCTCTGGTTCATAGCTGATGACAATAAATCATGATTATCATAATCAACATGAAGTGGAGGAAGACCTTCAATCCGAGAATTGTTTGAGAATGCTAGGGTGATTTGTCCAGCCTGGCAGAAAATCCGGTTGAAAATCGCTATGGCGTTGGATTACCTGAAGTATCTGACGAGACTATGATGAGATGTACGTTTGAAAGGGACTGTGAATCTTATTGCAAGGTTGTGCAACATGAAAGCAGCGATCAGCTAGCTATTGGATTCTCTCGCTGTCAACCGCTCGCTTTCTTAGTGCAACAGAGTTTGTGATAACCCGATCGTAAAGATTATATCTGCAGCGCAAAACCCTTAAGCGTCAGAAGTGCGTGGACAAAAGTGACAAAGGAGGTTGTGTGATGAATAAAACACTTCACTCTACGGGTTATCTACCTTTCAGGTGCAAGTGTGATAGTTCACCTATCATCCTAAATTGCCTGCATCGAATACAGAATACCTGTAATTTTCGACACAGAAGCATATTGTGTAGTGACAGAGAGATCATGAATCGTTGACAAGTAAACGTACTACACCCATAAACAGTAATTTCTGCGACGGCATTTCTTATATAAGCATGGATCTAAATTTCATGCGGCTGCTAAAACACTCGATGCACTGCTACCAAAATCAAAGTGATTAAAGTGAGCGGGTCCCTGACTATTTGAGCAACACCATAGGGACGGGGCAACAGCCGCTTATACAGAACCTGTGTGAAAACACCTTTAACCATTCATGATGGGGTGCCGCCGAAACCACTGAGTTCGCGACTTTGAGATCAACGGTTCGATTCACGTGTACCTTAGCAGTTACTTTTCTTTTTTTCTAGGTAGTTGACGGGCCCCGCCCCCAGATACTTCTTACTAAAAAGTACTGTTTTGCACCAGCAGCGGTTAATTCCAAGGAAACCCTTCAGGTTAGAGGTGAGCGAAAGGACAGCACATCTGGCATCCAGTGGTAGGCTTGCTTACAGTAGTTTGTTTTGAGCACCTGGCAGCCTGCACGTCATTTGCTTCGGAGAAAGTTGGAGTGATCAGGTATTGTAGAAAAATAATGCAACTTCATGACGTAGACTAGATAGGAGCTGGAAGAGGGATACCTCGGACTGATGAGTCGGAAAATGCATTTTTGGCACATTTTAATATTATACACGAATTATATCCCAATCACCAACGTGTTAACTTCTGTCAACGGACTTCCGGCATGGAGTAGAGCCTTGCCAAGCACGCTGGGAAATGGTGCACTTGAGCACTGATGAAGAACGTTCCTAGTTTTTATTTGTTTTGTGTGTAAGGATACTGATGGCCCCTAACACCGCTATTGGGCATTAATGAGCAATAGTGCTACTTAATAACTGCGACTCAGTGGAGGCTGTGAAAGGTTTGGCTGGCCGGTCGGTCAAACACTTGTCGTATTGTGGTCTCATCACCTCAAGCTTTTCGCTAGAACCCTGTAGTGTAGGGCTGGCGGGCGGCTAGCCAAGTTAGGTCCCCCCCACTGACAGCATCTTCATTTTTTTTCTGTGAAATGAAAGGTTACATGGCCATTACACTTATTTGTGGTGAATATATTATGCAAAAAGGTATCACTACCACGTCCGATGAAATATTGCTGGTGTGACTGCGATGTCTTTTCCGAAGGACAGGTACAATCGATTCAAAAGAAACGATTGTAGAAACGATTCAAAAGAAACGCTTCTTTCGCACTGGGATTATAATTTGGGACAGGCGGCTTTGGTTCATGCATAAAATATTCAACAGAAAAGAAAATTCATGGAAGAAACCAAAAGGCATTATGTTGCTTTAGTATTTCATGGTCATGTGTTCTTTGCTCATCTACGGGCTTTCAGACAGCCAAGTCGGAGGTAAACATACTTCCGTGTTTTTTTTCTAAAATGAACCGATTTGCCACTCGGTGCTATGTATTTCTTGCCCTCTCCTGTCATTGTCATCTGGCGCTACACATCTTAGAGGCAGATTCTTGGTAGCGTTACCTGACTGCCATGTGGCGAGCACTGCTCCTTGGAATAGACGACAGAGCTGTTGCAAGTGCTCTCGATGGTGGTGAACTCGACTCTGACTACGATGCCTTCCGACACCTGCATGGAATGCAAAGAAAGAAAGAAAGAAAGAAAGAAAGAAAGAAAGAAAGAAAGAAAGAAAGAAAGAAAGAAAGGAATAACGCAAAACACGCCATGACCAAGACGCTGGAGTAGTGTGGCATATTTACTCCAAATTATTTCACAAGCAGAGCTGCAAGGTAGAAGCACAGCGAAAATGACGCATGTCACAAGAAGATACCCTGACACCGCTGTGGTGAAAGGCAGCTGAAAATTCCAGCCCACAGAAAAAAAAGAAATGCTGTCCTGCAGTATTTGACGTGGACTATCAAAACGGCTGCATGCAAAAAGTATTAAAAGTGCGAAATGTTAGAAAAACCACATTTGAAAACGCCTAATGTAATGCAGTGTACGTAGTTCCAAATTCAGCAGGCCATCTATTTCCTCTAACGTTCCCACTCTGATGGAATGACGAATGGGACTATTCCATATATAAAGGGTGTGCCTGCTAAGTAAGCTCACCCGAGGATTAAGATTATGCCAAGGCTGCCAAGGCACTAAAGGACCACGTCACCAAATGCACGTTGCTGGTTGTTATATGGAGCAAGTCATTATTTGTTGAATTCTGTTTGATTTCATATTTATTTAGGTGTAAATCACTGAGTCCGCAAGTTTTTAATTACTTTTAATTACTTTAATGAGAAAGTTGTAGAGCGTGTACGGAAAGATCTAATTCAGTAACTTTAGACTTTCTACTTATTACGTAATTGGTTCTTCTGCGTCCAAAAGCAAGCCAGCGAAATACTGAAAAAGACACGTGACATGAGGGCTTGAGCGCCGCGATTACAGTGCTCTCAAACCTGCCGCGTGTAAATGAACAATGCATTTAGCCTGGTGCACTGCCGCCTGATAAGTGACAGGGCAGAGGCGCAGGTGATGACAGCGCAATTTGCGTCAGTGATGCGCTTCCCTGGCGACGGTGATGAGAGAAATAAGCGGACAATGCACCACACTACGCTAAGTGCACAAAAAAAAAAAAAAAAAAAAAGTCGCGTGCAGTGGCTGTTTTATACCGTCGCAGTTATCCCTGCTTCCACTCGCATGCTTGCCAATACCTTAACAACATGGGCTGGTTTGTTTTGTTCTGAGTGCAGCAGTGTCCTGTGTTTAGAGCTTGTGAAGGCACGAAAAATTCTGAATTAGTTGTAGCCTTTCGCCGGTCTCATTAACCCTGGGAAAGCAGTATGTGCTTATATTTTGCTGCTAAGTCAATCATGCTCTATTGCGGAACGTTTCATAAAGTAAAGCTACGCTAAAGAACGCATTGTGGTTATTTTGACGGCTTGACATATCACTCATCTTTATCCACTGCGTTGATCACTGAAGCACCGCAATTCCTCGCGATCTGATAACTGTTACTCTCCGCTGTAAATAAATTTGAACTCTCTGCTGTAAGTAAATTCGGCCTGTAACGTTACGTACAGTTTTCAAGGTTAAAAGATGCGTAAGGGGACCCAGACCATTGATAACCACAGGACGAGCACTTGCTATCGACTGTATGTGCCGGCCTCTTAGGTAATCAAAGGTAGCTCATTTTTGGTATTCGGGACTAGCGCAGCAGGTAGCTTCCGTGCAAAGTTATTGAGTGTTAAAAAAGAACCGTTATGCCACGGCCGCTGGTTATGCAATCGAAAACAAACCCATGCGTGCAACAGATTCGACGGAACAGTTAGCACCGCCGATGCAGTCACCGAGACGGCCCAGTCAGCGATGGTGTTGCACACCTCCTTCTTTGCTTTGGTTTAACGCTTTTCTCTTTTATGGGAAATAGTGAGAGGTTACAAAATTAAAATCTTGCATACTATATGTCAACAACAAAAAAAGCGACTGATATGGTCCGGGTATATGGTTGCTGTCACTCTCAAAGAAGTCAACTTAAAGCTACACAGTATTGACCGGCCGGTAACTTGACGAGTACAACTTACGTGAGTTGCTGCTCGAGTCACATTAAGAAGAGTGTTCAGATTGCCAACATGCGGCTGATGAGCGACGTTCTCGAGGACTTGGTGGGCGAAGTTTCTGTACGTGTTCGAAAGAAGCCAGCTTCGTGGTAGGAGGACGCACTGACTTGCCTTTTGTCGCTGGTGAACCTCTTCTACGCAATCATCGAAAAAGTCGACCATGTGGGACGCAACAAAGGCCGAGCACAGCATCACGAGAAAGGTGAACTTGAACATTGCGTCTTGTCTTAGGCGCTTCTTTTTTGTAGAAGATGAGACGGACAGGAAAGTGCCTTTCAGGGGTGGAAGTTGTACCAGTGCGGGCAGATAGCGGACAGAGCGTCGACTGGGTGCGTTTGATAGCGGTCAAAGAAGGGCACGAGGTTGGTTTAGCCATGTTTAGACAGTTGACGGCCGCTCTTGGCGCTGATAAGTTAACGCGACTTAAAGCTCCTATATATAAAAACTAGCGTCAACCACTTCCCTCCTCCCCCGTTACACTATCACGCTCGGCGCGGCCACGCGATCAAGGCACGATATCGACAGTGGTGCCGCCTACGTCGGGCCTGCCGTGGCAGACGACAGATAACGCGCTACCAGAGGAAATCCCCGGAAAACTTCGATCGCGCCCTGCGGAGAAGTTTTTGAGGCGCGATTTTGCTTCGTCAGTCAGTAACTGGCCCTAATAATGCCGTTTTGGAAGTAGCAACGCGACGATGCGAGACGGCGCAAATACCAAGTGTGCAGCAAGCGTTTGCGCTCGCCGGATGGTAAACAAAAAAAGCCTTTTGCCCTCGCCTTGTCTGTTGCTGCAACTTAAGGCGCAGCATGCCATCACAACGAAGTTCTTGTCCCTAACACGTTTGCTCCGTTTGTGCGTACAGCACTTTCGTCGCACAGGCCCGAGAATGGCGGTCGGAGCGCGCTGGAAAGAAAAAAATATACAAAAGCGCAACGCGTGCTTCCACGTGACACGGATTGGCCAATGGGGGAGCGGAGGAGGCTTGGGCGACAGGAGGCAGCGAGGAGGAAACTCCGGGGTGAGCACGGTGGCGGCAAGATCTAAGAATGGCGCTACTTTTTATATATAGGGGCTTTAAACGCGACTGAGTGGCTCTTCCGGCAGACTTGCGCAGCGCGACGGTGCCAAAAAATGCTTATTTCGATGCCTCAGCGGGAATGATATACTACTCGCATGGTGTAAGAAATATAATTTAGGCGTTGACATTCAATACGAAGACGTCGCCAGATAGCGTTGTAAGCCGTACTCTTGTAAGGGTGCGACTGTTTTCACAACAAATTTGTGCAGGGGCGGGGCCTCGCTTCGATGATGTTTCACCATTTTCTTTTTTTTTTCGTCCTCTCTGTTTGGTTAAAGTCCATATATAGAAAAAGTACCGCCATCTACTCTTTCCTCCACCGTCTCCTCTCCTAAAGCGCTTATTTTTTCTTTACTTTTTGCTTGCGCAAGCAAGTCGACGGTCGCGCACCTACAAAGTCCACGTTGAAGCTTCCAGGCCAGGCGCACGCCGTCGCCGGCGACTGCGGCTGCGCACTGAGACTTTCAACATGGCTCTGAGGCGGAAAAAAAACAAAATATAAAGAAGTGAAAGCGCACGCTATCACCGTTCAATCGGAGATACAGGATAGAGAGAAGCGGCATTGATCAAAGGATAGCGGTACTTTTCTTATATAAGGACTTTATGTTTGGTGGCGTTCCCACGCCGCCGGCGTTAGGACGGAGAACAAGATGGGCTGGTGGTGACTAGGCACAACTGTGGCTGCTGTTAAGGGATGGATGGTATTCTTAAATAAACGCAGCACTGTTTTGATGATCCAAATATAATCTCACTATCAGGGAGGGAGCAATCTACCTCACTGGAGCAGTACTTTTTTTTTTTTTTTGGGGGGGGGGGGGGGGGGGGTGTTCCAGAGCGCAACGACCACCGCATCGCGTCGGCGCCCGGAACCGTTGCTTCCGCCGTGGCACCGGGGCCGCGCCGCCAAACAGAGGAAGAAAAAAAAAGAAAATGGTGCTACGTCATCAAGGCGAGGCCCCCCGCCCCTGCACGGATTTGTTGTGAAAACAGTCGCACCCCTCTTGTAAGCCCCCTGAATAAAAAAAAGTTGCGACATTCTTTTATCTTGCCGCCGTAGCTGTGGTAAGGAGCATGAGAGGCGGCAGGAGAGAAGGTTTGCGTCTCCCGGTTGGTTGAGCGCCATCACGTAGTATTTTCGCGCCGTTTTCTCTCTTTTTTTCCGCATCTCGATGCAGTCGCCACCATGACAGTTGGCCATCGAGTTGCTGCGGCGAGGCATTCGCAAGAGCTTTCATTTGTTTTGGGTAAGTTTCCTGGCTACCCGCGTCATTGAAGAATTCTGGCATGGTTTTGTTTTACGTCAGGGATTGCTTTTAAGTGTGCTGAAGGTGCAAAAGTGTACAACCAGAGCTTTTTCTTTGTTCACGGGCTACGAAACTCCAGCATGGTTAAGCTTAGCCATGGGTAGACTTGTGCGAGGCATGCTTTCTCGATACTGGTGTCACTTCTGATTGCGATCGATGCCGATCCGGATTGAGCTTGATCGGGATCGAGGTTTGCTACATGGTTATTCGCGATCGCCACCTTGCGGCATCCGGATCCCGGGGATCATGATCCAAGAATCGCGATCAGGCCCCTTGATCGCGATCGTAGGCTGACGGCTGGACCCTCTAGTGCGGTATTCTGAAAACGCTAAAAACAAGACGTGAGGGCAGCGCAATAAAGAATGTTTAAAAGCCTTTTTATAAGACATAATAAGCTGTACAATTGAAATGTTATCCAAATTTATGCATATTTTGCAAATATGAATGTGTAGCCAAGGCATTATGCGGTATGAGAGTTGCCGATGATCAGCAGACAATAATAATTCGATCCGGATCGTTGGAGCATGTAGCAGCGACCACTGTTGATCGTGATCGAGAAATCCGATCCGGAATGGCCGCGATCGCGGTCAGAAGTGTACGTGTGATATCGGTATTTGTAGCAGGGACCACTGTTGATCCCGATCAAGAAACTAATCCGGACCAGTCCCCATCACGATCAGAAGTGTGCGTGTGACACCGGTATTGATCGAGATCAAGAAATACGATCTGGACCGGGCCCGATCGCGATCAGAAGTGTACGTGTGACACCGGTATTTTTAGCAGCGACCACTGTTGACCGCGATCAAGAAAACCGATCCGGATCGGCCCCGATCGCGATCAGAAGTGCACGTATTACACCGTTGTGAAGGAATCCGATCCGGACCGGTCCCGATCACGATGAGAAGTGTACGTTTGACACCAGTATAAAAAAATCCGATCGGAACCGGCTCCGATCGCGATAAGAAGTGTACATGTGACACCGGTGTAATACCGGTGTCACACATACATTTCTGATCGCTATCAGGGCCGGTCCGGATTTGCCGGCAACATTGGGTGGCGGCGGCCATATTCCTTCCAGACCGCCGATGCGCTGTAGCGGTGCTAGCGTGCGTTGAGTAGCGTTGAGTTAACTGACAGATTTCCCCCCTAGATTCTGCGTTCCGTTTCGAGAAACTGCATTATTTTTGTGTTTTTATTCAAGTGGATGTCACAAGTGACACCGAGATATCGACGGTAATGAACGTACTGCGCGGTGAGCCACGGAACGTATAAAATGTTCGGCGATGGTTCCGATGTTCGCGAACCGATGCTCTACGTGTCGCTTTATGGACTTCGTCTTGCGTCAAGTGCTATGTGCATAGCTGCTGCAAACATACTTGTATGCGTCCAGTGAATTCGCTTGAAACGTCTTTTACGCGAAAACAGGGCCTTGAGGTTGTGTTTGCGCACAAACGCAGCTTGACAGCCGATGGAATGTGCAGAGTGGGTGTTCAGGTTGCCTTCAGTAGTGCTCGTTCGCGTCCTTTCGAAGTACAAAAGCAAGCAAATGTCAACAGCTTACTGCTGCGCTGGTTTATCTGTGTAATCGGAGCGAAGTGTGAGCAGTAATTTTTATGTAGATTCATAAGGTTGCCTGTCACGTACCAGTGATAAAACGTCAGTAGCCGCTGCAAGCAAGCTTCGCGTCTTGCGGCTACTGGCGTGTTTGCGAATGTGTGCTTGTAATGTTCTCATAGATTTGTCAAATAAGCTCTCTGAAGGTAACGCTGTAAACGACTGGTTAACAGCTTTTAATTCACACGAAACTCAAGCAGGTATCCGCATACGCCTATAAAGAATGCGTACGAATGTCTTTTTGTACCTTTGATAACGTAAACCTTTTAGTGCACTTATTTCCAATGTGTTACTGTGTTCTGAATATCGTGTTGACATTGCCAGTACTAAACAGTGATGCGGTTTTCCTATATTTATTTTCGATCGTGCTCCTTTTATTGTATACCCTTTATGTGAGTCGGATCATTAACACAAAAACATAATTTCTAAAGAAAAGTTGCGAAGACAGCGGTAAAAAATAGGTTTCTGAAACGAAATTGTAACATTGAGCGCTTCTATTTTTAATGATGCTCTTATCACTGCACTCACGGCATAAAAAGATATATGAGCCTGTTTATAGAGGTGCCGTACTTGTTGACAAGCATTCATAATCATGCTGTAGCAGGTTTGCAATGAATTACCATTTTACAGCCTCCCTGTATAAGGGACACCATACCATTTTTTCCTGAATTGCTTCATGCTGTCAGCAAAATCTGAATTTTCAGAACAGCATGCAGTCACAAAGTAAGATGTGGAGGCAAGCAATATATTTATTTCACAACAGTAATATACGCCACTGAAGAAACAGTCTTTATTGCAACACCAAGTTTTAACACAATAGTAGGCATCCGACGTGAAACATCTAGCCCGACGGCTGTTTTTAACATAACTGCAGAGTTAATTGTGGACAAACAAAGGAAGCCTCATCCTAGAGTCAATGTTTCTACAAGGGGACTTGGCCTTCGTCAGCGTCCCGACAAAAACACATGCTCGTGTTGAAATGTTTGCTCTGGGTTGAGGCTTCCATTATTCATCCATTGTTATGCAAGTCTCCATCTTTTGATACCCTTTTCATCTTGCCTGGACTGCAGAATTATGCTTTCGAGAAACACTGGCACAATGGGAGTCTTGAAGCTCTATTGAGATACCTATACACTAATTAAAGAACACGCTATTAGGATTTTGTACCATGAATATCACCCATGTTTCAGTGATCATGCACACTAACAAACATTGGACATGTGAAAAAAAACTTTATACATTTTGCACTCTGCCATGTAACAAGTAGGTACTAAATAACCTGGAGGTACACCCTCCAGGTTATTACTTATTTTACAGTACTGAAATAAAATTGCTAGGAAAGCTACTGTGACTAGGTAAAATACACTTGTTTGAAAATGAGATTTTAAAATATCACAAAGAGCAAGATATAGTGATCATGGACACGCACAATAACAAACATTTGACATGTTAAAAACCTTATACATTTTGCACTCTGCCACGTCACAAGCAGGCACTAATAACTTGGAGGTACACCCTTCGGGTTATTACTTGTACAATACAGAAATGAACTTGCCAGGAAAGCGACTGTGACTAGGACAATACATGTAACTTAGTCTATAAAAGGGATTAAAAATATGACAGAGTGAGATGTATTGGTTATGGACTTGCACAATAACTGGAAATGTGTTATGAAAATGAATTTACTCATTTCAATCTCTGCCATTTCACCAGCAGGGACTAAAGAGTTAGTACACCCTCCACGTTATATGTATTTCTACTGTACACAAATAAAATTACCAGTAAAGCTGCTATGACTAGTACAAATAGACATACTCATCTATCAATAGAAATTTAAGATGTCACAGAGTAAGAGATAGTCAATTGCACACAACTGTAATTTTTAAACAAGCGTCCTGTTTACCGTTTCACGACTGACACAGAAATTAAAATAAATAGGCAGTAATAAACAATATTAAAATAGCACTAAAAACTCAATAAATCAGCAAAATATGGTGATACTGCCTTCTTCACGTGCTAGGAATGAGATGTCCATTGCTCTGGGTAAGCAACATCATCATCATCATCATCATCAGTCTATATTTTATGTCCACTGCAGGACGAAGGCCTCTCCCTGCGATCTCCAATTACCCCTGTCTTGTGCTAGCGTATTCCAACTTGCGCCTGCAAATTTCCTAACTTCATCATCCCATCTGGTTCTCTGCCCACCTCGACTGCACTTCTCTTCTCTTGGTATCCATTCTGTAGCCCTAATGGTCCACCGGTTATCCATCCTACGCATTACATGGCCTGCCCAGCTCCATTTCTTCCGCTTAATGTCAACTAGAACATCGGCTATCCTCGTTTGTTCTCTGATCCACACCGCTCTCTTCCTGTCTCTTAACGTTAGTCCTAAGATTTTTCGTTCCATCGCTCTTTGTGCGGTCGTTAACTTGTTCTCGAGCTTCTTTGTTAACCTCCACGTTTCTGCCCCATATGTTAGCACTGGTAGAATGCAATGGTTGTACACTTTTCTTTTCAACCGCAGTGGTAAGCTCCCAGTCAGGATTTGGCAATGCCTGCCGTATGCACTCCAACCCAACTTTATTCTTCTGTAAATTTTTCTCGTGATCAGGGTCCCCTGAGAGTAATTGACCTAGATAAACGTACTCCTTTACAGACTCTAGAGGCTGACTGGCGATCCTGAATTCTTGTTCCCTTGCCAGGCTATTGAACATTATCTATGTTTTCTGCATATTCATCTTCAACCCAATTTTTACACTTTCTCGATTAAGGACCTCAATCATTTGTTGTAATTCGTCTGCATTGTTGCTGAATAGAACATGGTCATCTGCAAACCGAAGGTTGCTAAGATATTCGCCGTTGATCCTCACTCCTAAGCCTTCCCAGTCTAAGAGCTTGAATACTTCTTATAAGCATGCAGTGAATAGCATTGGAGAGATTGTGTCTCCTTGCCTGACCCCTTTCTTGATAGGTAACTTTCTACTCTTCTTGTGGAGAACCAAGGTAGCTGTGGAGTCCTTGTAGATGTTTGATAAGATATTCACGTATGCCTCCTGTACTCCTTGATTACGCAATGCCTCTATGACTGCTGGTATCTCTACTGAATCAAATGCCTTTTCATAATCTATGAAGGCCATATACAGAGGTTGATTGTACTCCGCAGATTTCTCGATTACCTGATTGATGACATGGATATGATCCATCGTAGAATATTCCTTTCTCAAGCCAGCCTGTTCTCTTGGTTGGCTGAAGTCAAGTGTTGCCCTGATTCTATTGGAAATTATCTTGGTGAATATTTTATACAATACTGAAAGCAAGCTAATGGGTCTATAATTCTTCAATGCTTTAACGTCTACCTTCTTATGGATTAGTATAATGTTGGCGTTCTTCCAGCTCTCTGGTACACTTGAAGTTGTGAGGCATTGCATATAAAGGGTCGCAAGCTTTTCAAGCATGATATCTCCTCCATCTTTGATTAAATCTACTGTTATTCCATCTTCTCTAGCAGCTTTTCCCCTGGTCATGTCTCTCAAGGCCCTTCTAACTTCATCGTTAGTTATAGAAGCAGCCTCTGTATCCGGTTCATCACTATTTCGAATGAAAGTAGCTTGGCTGTTTTGGGCACTGTACATATCAGCGTAGAATTCTTCCGCTGCTTTTACTATGTCATCGAAATTGCTGATGATATTGCCATGCTTATCTTTCAGTGCATACATCTTGCCTTGTCCTATGCCAAGCTTTCTTACTGATTTAATGCTGCGTCCATATTTTACGGCTTCCTCAATCTTTTCCACGTTACAATTTCGAATATCCCTTACTTTCTTCTTGTTGATCAGTTTTGACAGTTCAGCGAATTTTATCTGATCTCTTGAGTTGGACATTTTCATGTCTTGTCGTTTCTTTATTAGCTCCTTTGTTTCTTGGGAGAGCTTACCTACTGGTTGCCTTGGTGCCTTACCTCCTACTTCAATTGCTGGTTTTCAGATCAACCTAGTTACGGTTTCATTCATGACCTCTATGTTGTCTTTATCTTCATTTTCTAAAGCTGCATATTTGTTGGCGAGCACCAGCATGAATTGGTCTGCTTTTACCCTTACTGCCTCTAGGTTGGCCTGTTTCCACTTGACTAATTTCACTCTTTCTTTCTTCAAATTGAGAGAAATCGTAGACCTCACTAACCTAAGGTCACTGCAGTTTACGTTACCTAACACTTCTACATCCTGCACTATGCTTGGATCGGCAGAGAGTATGAAATCTATTTCATTCCTTGTTTCTCCATTACGGCTTTTCCAGGTCCACTTCCTGTTGCTGCGCTTCCTGAAGAAAGTATTCATTATTTGAAGCCTATTCCTTTCCGAGAATTCTACTAACATCTCTCCTCTTGCATTCCTAGAATCGATGCCGTAGTTGCCAATTGCTTGCTCACGAACCCGCTTTTTCCCCACTTTTGCATTGAAGTCACCCATGACTACAGTATACTGAGTTTGCGCCTTTCTCATTGCTAATTGAACATCTTCATAAAATACTTCGATTTCTTCATCATCGTGACTAGAGGTTGGGGCGTAGGCTTGTACTACCTTCATTTTGTACCTCCTATTCAGCTTTATTACGACGACTGCTACCCTCTCTATAATGCTGTAGAATTCATCAATGTTGCCCGCTGTGTTGTTATGAACTAGAAATCCTACTCCGGATTCTCTCTTATCTGGAAGACCTCTGTAGCAGAGGACGTGGCCGTTAGTGAGCACTGTGTAAGCCTCACCATTTCTTCTAACCTCACTAAGGCCAATAATATCCCAGGTAATGCCTAAAGTTAATAGTTAGTTAATCATAGTTAATACACCATAGTTAATACATAAAATTATATTCACTTAAAATTTTGTCACATTCTACTCTAGGAAATGGAAGTCCACTACCGAGTGTGCACTTTGCTTCTGAAAACTTAAGCTACATTCACATGTGTTTCACACAGTAAGCTCTAGCTGATAAACTACACTGATACCACAGTATTCGTTATGACCAGAGGTTCTCAAGAGCAAACAATTATATAAACCCTCTAAAATAACCTTTTTGCAATAGCAGGAAGACCTACAGGGACAATAAAGAGAAACACTAACTGAACTTTTACTAATAAAGTAATCTGTCCAAGCGATGTTCTTTTGGAGAGTTCTCTCTGCAGGCAGTGGCCATCAATTGTCGCGGAGGTACTCGTAACCTGTTGATCTGCAGGCGAGTCGCACTTTTAAGGATTCCTGCATTGTTTTGTCAGTCCACGCAGATCCCCTCATGGTCCCTTTTTGTAGATAACGCAGTTGATCTTCTGCAAAAATCTTGTTGAAGGATTGCCGCAGGTTTCTGAATTCTTATTCAGCCTTGGATCGTTTCTTCTGTTCCAAGTTGAATTGCCGTTTTAACACTAGAACCTCATCGGTTGGGTCATATTCTGCTGCAAAATAATTTAATGCGCTATTTAGCAAATAATGCCAACAATAAAATCTTCCGAGAATCTGAAATAAGGATTTAAAATGAATGTGTGGAACTACGATAATAGGTGATGTTCGAAATAGCATTTAAGATAAGGTTGAAGCTATAGGCGATTTGGCAAATGCTTAAAATCCGCAATATGGCTCTATATAACACTGAAGGAAAAAGAGAATCGATAAACATATTGAGTTGGGCTTGTTGTTATGTTCTGGAATGTGACAGAAACACTGCAAATGGGACGATGTCAGGATGGATTGGCACAAGAAGCAAAGATTGTGTAAAGACAGGTTACAAGATATTGTCCAAAATCTTGAAGTTGACAGTGAAGTGGGTAAATTAACGGCATAATTAGGAGCTCTGCTGAACGCAGTGATCCAGATAAAAAACATGCAAACCTGCTAGAAGACATAAGCGAACACGTGAATGTAAAGTACGTGTGAATTTTTTCATCTGGAAAGCCTAAAATTGGCTTTGCAGCAGATTATTTGTGGCTGATGGCAGTGGCGCCTTTCTACATAAATGTGCAGTTTGCTGCTTTTGCTGTTGCTAGTTGGGTGTGTCTATGCAACTACATTTACCTATGTGTTTTACTCACGCAGAATATTTATTGCGAGTAAATCGCATATAAATAGAAAACACTCAGATATGCACAAACCAATAACATTAAAATACAACCCAAAAACCGCTAGATACGATAGAATAACACTATAAACAAGAATGTTTTTCGATCTGGTATGCCTCCTCTATGATGTGGGCTTTTTCGTTTTTGTTCCTCCAAAGCAGATGTAACCAAAAACAGGTGTACATGAGCAATGTAAAACCACATTGGTTCTTCAACCTAGAAAAAATGTTCCCGCAATTTCTTGTTGATACATCAACCAGTCTAGCCGAAGTGCACAATTCGCATGACAGCGAAATTTCGCAAACATGGTCACCGCACGGCACTAATCTTTAGCTGTGTCTGTTCTTGCAAGCACTGAGCATTACTGAACGTTGGTAAACATGTGACAGATTTAATTGCCGCCTGTAGCTAAAATGCCAGTAAAGTGAAGACAGCACACACGAGTGTTCATTTTAACAGTGTACTGCACTTTACATCAGGCAATACTCATTATCACTTTGCTTGGTCACGGTTCAATAGAATACATTTAAGAGGATTTCAGTCTACAATTGATGTTTGGAAATATGCTGCGAATTAGCGCTTAACTGCACGGTACCTGTATCTGCTGTAGAGCATTCCGTTGGTGAGTTTAAAGTCGCAGAAGAACTGTCAGTCCCTCCTAGGCTCTCAGATGCTCCATGGATACCTTGAGTTTCCTCTGGGCCCTCAGGTGCTCCTTGGCTCCCTGTTCCTTGCAATGTGTCCCCTGAATATATCAGGCTATCAGCTGTCAGCTCTTGGCAACCAGATTGATAAATGTTTTCTTGCCATTAGTCAATGTTTACACACAATGCATTTTTACTCACGCTGCAAGTTTATTGCTAGTGTATTTCTTTTCTGTTTAGCGCTACTGATGCCTCGGTTGTGCATTTGTCACCGCTTTTTCAAATCTAATACGCCTCCACTGCGAGGAAGAGGCAAATTTCTCGTATTTTTTCCTCCAAAGAATGCACACAGAATAAAAAAATAAGCATACATGGCCGATACAAAGAGAGAAAGAGAGAGACAGAAGGAAAAGCAGGGAGGTTAACGAGACTTTGTCCAGTTTTCTACCCTACATGTGGGGAAGGGAATAGGGAAATGAAAGAAACATGAATGTTGATGGCACTTTGACATGCACTAAGCCAGATGCAATGTATCTAAAGTTTGGCAATCAAGTCTGTCACCTTCAGATACTGTAAAAGAGCTTGAGTGGCTTTCTGGGCGAGGCCAGGCATCAATACAAAGCCAAATGCTTGAACTGCATTCTTCAATCTAGAAAAGCCTTCCTGCTATCTCGTACTCATACATCGACCCATCTAGCCAATGTACCATGATTCACATGACAGCAAAATTTTGCGAACATGGTCTCACCACACGGCACTAGCCTTTACCTATGCCTGTTCTTGCAAGCACTGTGCAATGCCGAACTTGAGGCCTCTGCGCGTGATTGCACTGCCTGGCAAAGACTGGACAACTTTCTCAGGAATGAAAACAACAGCCACAATGCCGTAACAGTTCGCCACAGTACTCGTCTAATTCTTTACTTACTGTCCTGTCTGTTTTGATCATGCTGTAAGTAAACAAGCGATAGTTTTATTCACCACTTGCAGCAAGAGTGTCAGCAAAGTGAAGGCCACATACAAGAGTGTTCCCTTTGATTGATCGCATTTTACATTCAGGCAATCCTTATCACAATTCAATAAATGCAATCCAGAGGATTTCAGACTAGAAATTATGTTTTCAAATATACTGTGAATTTGCTTAACTGCATATTACACACAGTACCTGCTGTTGTGCATTCAATTGCTGGATTTCCAATCACAGCAGAGCTGTCAGACCCTCCTAGGATGTCAAGTGCTCCCTGGGTACCTGGAGTGTCTTCTGGGACCTCAGGTGCCCCTTGGCTCTCTGTTGGTTGTGGTGCCTCAACTGCATCTCCCAGGATATCAGTTGTCAGCTGGTGGCAGTCTGGTTGCCAGACAGTGCTTGCTTGCAGCGTGTACTGGAGTCTAGGAAATGGTGGCTTTTTGGAATTTTTCTGCGGCCGATGCGCAAAAATGCTTGGTATTGCCTTCCACTTCAACTTCTTTTTACCATCGATTCTCGGTTTCTCAAAATCATCAGGGATAAAATGGTCCTATAGTTTGTCCATCGAGAAAACAAAGAAAAATAGGAATGTTAATAAACCTACCCTGTGACAGTGATTAAAATATCTAAAATGTAAGTAGTCGCAAAGAACATAGTCAGGAAATATATAGAAGACATTTTGAAGCAACATTTTCTATATAGACCTGGTGCTTGTTTAAAACACTGTTATTCATGGCAACCGTCTCCTTTTACTCTGTAGCTATTTGATGAGTTTGAGTAAGAGGGCTACAAGATGTGGATAAAATAAAAACACCAGCGCTTTTCGTCCGCGTCTTGTTTTCATCCGAAGTATGCAGCTATGCCAATCGCCCAATATCTCAGACGACTGTACTGACACGAGCATTGTTTATCGCTTTACGCGGTGACCGTTTCTGACCAGCTATTACTGTGGCAAAGCTACCGCTCAGCGCACTACAACGCAGCGGTATATTTTTTTTTGAGAAACGTACACACGCTAACGTCGCGTAAAAAGCAAATCAGTATTTTATGTGCAATCTAAGCCGTATTGCAGTTAAGAATATTAGGCAGATCTTTTCGTAACTGCCCTGAAGTTATCTAATGGATAAACACTCAGTAATCCGCTAAATGCTTTAACAACTTCGCTCCCCCTCTGATCACAACACGCTCACTTGAAATGTATGTTTGTTGTTTCCAACTAGCCGCGCGAATCAAGCACTCCAGCTTACTTGACATGTATATGTGCTACGTTTTCTTCAAACGCGGCGCGCAAACCGAATGAAACAGTGGAGAGCTTGCTAGAAAGTTCGTACTACGATTTTTTCAACAGCACTAAGTAGAGGAGCTCACTTGAAACATAGGTACGGGTGATTTTCAATAGCGCAAAATAAAACGAGCCGCGTGAACCAAACAGTTTACATTAAACAATAGCGCAAAGCAGAGCGGGCAGCGCGAACCGGAGAGCTTACTTGAAAGATAGGTACTGGGCGATTTTCGATAGCGTGAAACAAAGCGAGCCACGAGAACAGAAGAGCTCACTCAAAACCCCATGTGCTGGCTACATAGTGTTCAATAGCCGCACGCAGAACGATGAGCGTGAACCGGACAGGTAAAGCTTAGCGGTCACACGCAAGTACGGTTGCTTGAAAGCAATAACTGTCCAGCAAACTAGTTATTCAAGAAACTTACCTCGCACAAGCGGGTGTTCTTCGAGGGCGCGAAGTTTTTGCGGCCAATTCTGTGGAACCACGCAGAACGTCGTTCACCGTCGTCCTTCCTACACGCAAAACAGAAAAATGCCTTCCCGGACTCCGTTCGGTTGCTACACCCGAAGGCGCAGCAACCAGGCATCATGATGGGTTATTGCTGGCGCCTGTGTTCGCAAGCGCAACGCAAGCGTTGAACGAAACGGCCAAGTGCTCTTCCGTGCGCGAAGCGTACGCTACGGGTTCGACGTGCCAATGCGACGTGCCAACTGAAAGGGCTTGGAAGCAATATGGCGGCAAAAGGTCACGTGACACGAGTGCCCCAATCAGCGGTGGCCGCGGCAGGCGGCGGCGCGCGGAAAACAAATGCGATACTCTAAAATTTTTTCCAGTGACTCTAGAGGCATGCTGCCTCAGTGAAAACGCATCATTAAGAAACATTACCACTTCGGCTGTGCTACAATGTGATCAGCTGTCATAAATGCAGTTTGGCTTTCGCTAACATACCGTACTTCATTCATGCAGCAAAATGTGGAACGGTAGAGGGCAAATGTGTGTAGTAGTTGGCTGCCGAAAGAGTGACAGGACATGTTAAGAAAATCGAAATGACCTGGTGTGACTAAGTTCACGAACCGCTGCTACTTAAGAACTTCCTGTGTTGCCAGCCCTTGGGGATGGACGGCTTTTCTCGAGGGCAAAAAAAAATGAACTCATCCGAGATTGTTGTATGATTAACCTCCAACGAAAGAACGACTTCAACGCTTGAACATGGACAAGAGTGAGCACCGCTCGTTACGCAGCGACAAAGGGACCGGCGGTGCATCATGCATAGTAAGATTCTCATATGTTATGTGAGTAATGAGTTCCAAAAACGCTTACATGTCTTCCGAATCTGTGGCTAAAGCTTCATGTCGTCTACCCAGTCACTATCTACAATATCTGCCGAAAAAACTCAGACCTGCGCGGCACACGTAGCACAGTCACAGCGTAAGCTGGTGGAGAGGTTCAAGAGTAGCTCCAATTTCGCACCAAGCTCAAGAGGGTCTTTGTGGCAAAGTCTCTTCGCCTTGTTTTGACGAGAACGAACTGAACTGTCCGCCCAGCGTCGATGGCAAGCTGCGGCTTGTAATATATTCTCTGCACAGCAGTCTGCTGATCCCGATGGTGCCTGGTTGTAACCGCGCATGTAGCTCTACGATTCGCTTGTTCAGCAGCGGTTCCTACATCGCGAGGAGACGCCATGACGTGTACCGAAGAGGTATTAAGAATAGGTGGCGCACAGCTCACATCTCTTGACCCGTGGCACGTTACGTTGTTGTTGTTGATGATGATAATGATTGTTTATTGTAATCTTCAAAACGGGCTGGTGACAAATAGTCACCTAGCCTGTTTGAGTTAACCAGGTCCAGTTACATGCAGCATGCAACTTCTATATGCAACTTTCATGTCGGGTACGCTGCGTTTGCAGGCTCCTTAACTAGATGGCGCCACCTAACTGGCGAAAGCTCGGAAATGCGTTTATTGCGCGCCTCGTCTGAATTGCACCTCGTCGTCTGCGCCTGCGTGCCTGCCTAGGGCGCGTTTATAAGGCATTTTCCGCTACTTCGTCGCAGGCGCTTGCATGGCCCAGTGCTAGAGTATCCGACTCTCGCGCAGCCCGCCCGGGTTCAATCCCGGCGGGAACCGGATACTTTTTTTCGCATTTCCGGCGATAGCGGTTACAGTCACCGGACACCGGCGGCAGACACCATCGCGAACCGAAACGGCTATTTGAATGAGCCCATAACATCTTACGCTGTAACAGAGGTTCGCTGAGCAGCACTGGGCGTCATGGACATTCATTGTAAACAAGGAAGAAACGGTGGCAGCTGATGCAAGCAATGGACGCTTCCTCACGTGTTAAGACATGGCAGCGCCCACGGGATCATTGTGAAAAGGGTCTGCAAGTGCCAGTACTCTGGAAGAGGTGAAGTTACCTAAATACAGAATTGTTATCGACTGCTAACATTGCGGCGTAGTGCTGTGACGCAACTGACATAGGCAGCTGATACTCGTCAAATACACACGTTGAAAGCAGCTATTTGTTACCGATGCTGTACAGCGGACGCTTACTGCGATACTTGAACACAGTGGTGCATTAGTTTTTAGATTATGCCTATGCCATTTCATGACATGACCAGCAATAACGACAGCAATATTTGCTGCCACATACGAAGCATCCAAGGACACTGGAAGGGATTACTAGACGCCTCCTCAGCATCCAACCGCCTAGTCATTTTACCCGGCTGCTCCGCACATTGTGAGAAAGGTGCTAGTAAGCAATACCACTGCATATACCAAAAATACCACACCTTCATTTCGCACTCCTGGGTGAAGAAATTTTTGTCTTTCTCTTCGAAGGGCTGTCATCTGACCAAACTGATCATGCAGGTAAGAGCATCAGTTTACACAAAGCATCATCACGCATTTTATAATACAGGTCTTTACGAGCTGAGAAAGCCTCCATCTCCTTTCTCTCATTTGATCCTTATACCCCCTTCCACCCGTGCAGGGAAGCAAACCGGACATGCGTCTGGTTAACCTCCCTGCCTTTCCTCTCTCTCTATGTCTGGTTGTGCTGTTAGTGGTAGTTTAAAGCAATCACGTGAGGTGTGTATGTATTCAGTTGTATTGGCAAGGCTATTATTGTCTCTGAAGTGATGTACGATACACTTTAGTGATTAACGGAGGACATATAAGCATTTATTATGAGTTGTGAATGCGAAAGCAGTAATGTCCCGTTGAACGACTTTGAACGGTCCTTCGAGTTATGAACTCCTGAAGGGCAAGCGAGCGCTCTGAGACGCTTGGCTAAATGGCTTTGCGCATTTGGATTTGGCCTTACCGAGGCGCAGTAAGAACGCAGGCGAGAGCTTGCACTGACAAGGAACGCGCGGATAACGCAGGCCTCCGAGAGCGAGGGTGATGTGGCGTCGCGGCGATGCCCTAGCCCTCCCGGAAACACCTGGCGCGCTATCGAAACAGCAACAGACCCCTTTCGCCCGCTCACATGCCTTAAGACAGGCTGGGGACGTAACGTCGCAGCCAATCAGAACTTAGGTCGTTTTTTGTTTTTGCAGATGACAGACGCCGGCTTTTCCCCTCAATTTGCCATTTGATGCTCTTGCATCAAAAATATGAACATATGGTTTAGTAAGTACTGTCCTTACTGCTTCCATGGATTTTAATTACCGGTAAAACATGCAATCACTATTGATCATTTATACTTGGCAGGAATTGCCCAATAGTTCAAATATTTGGGACTTTTAGAACCTATATACAGAAAACAAGTCCATTCATGCCACTCGTTGCTGGAAAAGTTTGTCTGCACGTTGGTGTATGCTTCTACACTTGCATGCAGCTAGATCAGTTACATTTCAACTAACGTAGAAACATCACTAAAGGTAGAGGAACTATGGTCCATATTAGAACAGAATGCTGATGAGTTGGTAATGATTCCTGCTTTTAGAAGGTAGATGCACAATTGCGGACAGGAGGGAGCAAAGGGCCACACAAATGGTCAATATCCATACTGAATGTGCCATTCTAAGCAAGTTGCTCAGAGGTGGCAGCTTTGTAATAGACAAATTATTGTGGTATTTCTTATCGTTGTGTGTAGTACTTCCCTTACTTCAGTGTGATACGTATTGCAAACAGCAAGCAAGCTTGTAGTTGGCAGCATTTGTAACTGTGGAATCATTCTGCAATAAAGTGAAGGTAGCACGAAACAACAAAGGCAAAGAAGTAGAATGGATACCACAAGCGCCGAGTGGCATTCTGAGCGACAAAATTTGATTGCCGGAGTGGCAGACAGTATTCTAGCTTGCCTGAAGCTGTGACACTTGTTTATGCATTAAAGAAAAAAAAATTAAATGCACACGCAAAAACAATTGAAATGCTGGATAAACACACTCTGTGTTTGCTGCAATATATATACATTTCTGTCGTGGGGAAACAAACACCTCCTCTTTGGACTGTTGCGTGTGAGTACAGAGGAGTGCGTTGAAGCTTATGCAGTGGTTTCGGGTGAGGAGGGGGGGGGGGGTTCACAGCAATCTTAAAGTCTTACGACGAGGCCCAGGGAGCTCTCGTTGGAAAGGTTTATACCGACAAAACTACTAGCTTCATGACTTGGCCTTATCCCTTATCCCACCCTACGTGCATATACATTGCTGAAAAAGGGAAAAAAGCAACAAAAAAGCGTATCATGCTTTCAACGATGCCCAAAGGTTAAGTTGCATCTACATTCGCTACTTCAATGAGACGTATTTTAAAGTGCCGATGTACTATGGCGATCATTTCGCTCCTAATGAATTCCGTGCGTCATTAGTACAAGTCGACTGCATGTGAAAAACAATAATTCTCTCCAGCCTCTCAAAGGTTGCTTACGCATCAGCAATATTGATAGATTTGCTTTCCAGCGTACGTCATATAAAGTACGTCTTCGATGCTTTTTTAGGAATTTGTATCTTCATCGGAACTGGAGTGACTTATTCAAAATACAAAAACAAACATTACAATAAAAACAATAGCAGCACTAGCAAGATGCAAACAATGACTTAACTGCTGTGTTCTTAGTTTCTGTGTACCTAAATACAGCCTACGATGCCTACTTCCGCAAGGCTACGCCTAGGATCTCCCTTGCTGCGCGTGCGGTCTCGCCTTCCTCTAGTGGGGAGCCGCGGTGTGTCGACACACGGAGTGGGTCGGAGTTTAAAGATAGGGCGCCTATTGAATATCAAGTAGCACCGCCTATTGAATATCGAGTAGCCACGGCCTCAAGCATTCGATTATATGTGAAGAGCAGCACGCGGGCACGCCTGGTACACTCGTTGTCTTGTTGGCGCAGGCACATGGCTCTCTTGGGCTAAGTAAAGACACGGCCTTCGCGCCTTCGAGCGAGTAGCAGGAGTGGTGTGGCTGGCAGCGCGACATTCGAGTTTATCGTTTAACGAGTGCAATCGTCAGAATTGATTCTGATTGCACAATACTTAAATATTTGGCTGTCTAAAATTTGTAAATTGCAATTTTAGCTGTAAGCAATTACTTTAATGGAACACTGAAGCACTTTTTACGAAGCGATATCTTCCAAGGCTTCTATCCGGCAGCGGCCGGTAGTAAGCGTTCGCTTCAATGCGTGCGTGCCGTCTGACCTTAAGTTTCGTGTGGTTCGAGGCTAGTGGATTGTTCAATTAAAGCTAGTCTAAATTAGCTAGACCGGACGGCTAAGACATCGATAAGCAGGGCGGCCAAAGTTTAATTCTAACGCGGGCGGCCTGGCCGAGCGGGAGCAGACGATAGTCGGTTTCTTCCGAAATCACGCGTAATTATTATCGAAATTCGAAAGCAGATTTTTACTTACCTCATCGTGTTTATTAAACTGCTTCATCAACTATACACAGTAGCTGAAGGAAGAAGCGCACTTTTCCAAACACCCTTCTTGATCGACGTCAGCTATTGGCCAACAGCAGCGATGTATTAAAATCTGCGATATTACGAAATATAGCACCCAGAAAAGAGTGGGCCGCAGGCTTGCTTTGAAAAAAGAGAGTTTGAGAAAACGGTGATTTCGCGCTCCGCTTGTGAAATCCACGCGCCGCGCACGACTGCAAACTTTGACTGGGATGTTCACAGCAGCGAATGCCATCCGCGGACGGTGTTTTTTCAACTTGTAACTTGTGTAACAGCGCGAAAAATAACAAGAAAGGGACGACGATAGAGACAGAGTGAAATGAGCGCTGACTTCCAACTGTTTATTCTACTGACAATGCTAGGCATATGTACACATACGAAGCGTCAGCAAGAAAGGAAAATCAAGGGGATAAGGAAAGAAATATCAGTCAGCATGAATGGCACAAGGTGATATCAACGTGGGCCAAATCACCAACCCTCTAAATACCGTAGTTCTTCCTTATTCAATGTTAGTGATGGCATGCTCACACACATTTCTCCCGCACGAGCAATCTTAACCGCCTCAATTATTTCTCTGACGTGCTGATCTTAGTGTCGAAATACAATCCCGCTTTTCTTGAACTTAGGCTTGCATGGATTGGTATGACGACACGTAGTCTTATCACCACATTTACGGCAATGTAACCCAAGCTGGCCCTGATTACCGTCACTTACATTCTTGGTGTGCTCTCTCAGTCTGGTGTTTATGCATCTGCCAGTCTGTCCAATGTATTCGCGTCCGCAAGCCAACGGCACGCGATATACGACACCCTCGTCACAAGATACAAAACGATCCTGGTGTTGAATCTTGCATGATTTCTTCTCTTTGATATTGCCCGGGTTTGTTTTCTTGCATAGGAATGAAAGTTTCAGCGGAGCTGAAAACACAACATCAACGCCTACACGTTTCCCAATCTTCTTTAGATTGTGGGAAGTTTGGTGGATGTACGGAATAACGGCTATTTTCCTGCGCACGTCCGAAGCTGCCACATCTTTCTTCTCAGATTGCCGAACTGCTCTCATATTTTCAACAAGCCCTCAGCCACGGAGACCACCAGGGGTTCCGGGTATCCCGCGTCAGACAGCCGTCCATTTCAAAGTGCTAGGCTTTCGTGGAGCATATGTTCACAAGACTGTTAGAGCATTAGTAAAGATGTACTTAGCATTGCTACGTTTCACGAGCTTTGAGTCGGCAGATACAGCCGGCAATAAAGCTTTTTTTGCTCTCGGTTCATAACCACAACATACGTGATCATTAAAAAACTGTAGTCGTAGCTCTAAAAACCTAATTGAATTCTTCTCAGGCAGTTCATGCGTCAAAATTAAGGGGTTTAAGTTGCGCTTGAAAATATCAAGCACGTTTCCAACTGATTCATAAAAATCCGCATTGGCGTTGTCAATGATGATTAGAAAGTCGTCCACAAATCAAAAAACTTTGATTACACTAGTTCCATCGAGACAAGTGTTGATCTTCCTGTCATGCATAGTTAAAAACAGGTCGCTGAGGACAGGGGCTATACATGACCCAATGAAAATTCCGCGTTTTTGCAGGTAAATACCTTTGTCCCAAGTGGCAAAGGTAGATCTAAGATACACCTCAAGCAATTCCGAAAAACCCCTAACGGATACTCCACAACTGTGTTGAAATGAAACGGCACCTAACCTGTCAATAGCCTGCTCAACACATGATATTAGTGCATCTTGCGGTAAAGAGTAGAAATTGTCTTTTATATCTATAGAAAAGGGAGACACATTTGCATTCCTATGCTGGAGCAAGTATTCAGCAACCTGCGTGGAATTCTTTACTAGGAATGGGTCTTCAATTTTAAGCATGGTCAGCTTATCTTGCAGAAAAAGAGCTAAACATTTCCTCTATCTTCCCTTCTCCGTAATAATAACACGAAGGGGACAGCTATCCTTATGAGTCTTTGCCAAAAAAAACATATCTAAACATGTTTTTTTTAATTTCCTGGATTTGCTTTAGAAGTGTTTTTTACAAGTGTTGCTTTACAGGTATTTTTTCACCAAGCCCGAGGGGTGGTTCAGGGACCCTTCAAATGGTAATGTCAATACTTTTGTGATTAAGGTAATATAAACTTTCATTGTTGTTTAAAAAAATGTCTGCCTCTTAGAGTAAGTTGTACTCAATAAGTAGAATTGCGCTACCTACTGCAGCCACACCACTCCTGCTACTCGCCCGAAGTTGCGAGACCCACGTCCTTTATTTAGCCCAAGAGAGCCATGTGCAAGCGACAAGACAACGAGTGTACCAGGCGTCCCCGCGTGCTGCTCTTCACATATAATCGAATGCTTAAGGCCGTGCTACTCGATATTCAATAGGCGTTGCTACTCGATATTCAATAGGCGGTGCTACTTGATATTCAATAGGCGGTGCTACGTGATATTCAATAGGCGGTGCTACCTGATATTCAATAGGCGGTGCTACTTGATATTCAATAGGCGGTGTCACTTGATATTCAATAGGCGCCCTATATTGCAACTCCGACCCACTCCGTGTGTCGACACGCCGCGGCTCCTCACTAGGGGAAGGCGAGATCGCACGCGCAGCAAGGGAGATCCTTGGCGTAGCCTTGCGGAAGTAGGCATCCTAGGCTGTATTTAGGTAAACAGAAACTAAGAACACAGCAATTAAGTCATTGTTTGCGTCTTGCTAGTGCTGCTATTGTTTTTATTGTAATGTTTGTTTTTGTATTTTGAATAAGTCACTCCAGTTCCGATGAAGATATCAATTCCTAAAAAAGCATCGAAGACGTACTTTATATGACGTACGCTGGAAAGCAAATCGATCAATATTGCTGATGCGTAAGCAACCTTTGAAAGGCTGGAGAGAATTATTGTTTTTCACATGCAGTCGACTTGTACTAATGACGCACGGAATTCATTAGGAGCGAAATGATCGCCATAGTACATCGGCATTTTAAAATATTCCTCATTGGAGTAGCGTATGTAGATACAACTTAACCTTTAGACATAGTTGAAAGCATGATACGCCTTTTTGTTGCATTTTTTTCCTTTTTTGGCAATCTATAATGCACGTAGGTCATTGGCAGGTACGGAATTTCTTTACCAACTTCGACCTTCTGCTCCATTGAGAGGCGTTCGAAAAGCACGGCGAACGTTTCATGCAGAACACACACATTTGGTTACCTTCTTTGTCCCGAACATGTATGCACTACATTTGGAAACACATTGTCTATAGTATGCGCACCATACATAACATTCCTGTTTGTAGGTTGACAGTGCGTACGAAACAAAGAATGAAGTGCATATGCACATGCTACAGCCTGTCACACTTCAAGATCCTCATAGCAAGCGAAATCTTCGCGCATAGGGTATTTTAGTAAATTGGAACTCCTATCATAACGGTGTATTTCCATATAAAAGCCACATTTTTCAAGGCTGCCAGGGGGCTAGCTATAGACACTCAAAATCCCCTGAGGTGAGTGAACTTTACAGTGTGCTTTTAGCGATTCAGTCCATTCTCCTTTAAAACGACACATCGCGATCAGTTCTTCTGCAGTCAATTTTGACGGAAGTTCTGCTCAGCTGCAATTGAAAACGTTCCGTATCATTGGCATATTACTCACTCGATCCAACTGGACAACCTACAGCGATCAAGCAACGTTGATAAGAGTGGCCTATCCAAGAAGTAACACTGACCATAGTGTTTCAATTCAAGGGCACACATTTCCTTATTTCGGTCATGATAAATATGAAAATCTACGCTTCATTATTTCCTAGGACGCTGATTCTTTTTCTTGTTTCATACTTCAAATTTTCTACCAGTTGTTAACATGCGGCTATATTGCTTTGCTTTGATCAGTAACGTGACATAAATACACGCGGCACACACATAATTTTCACTGTAAACACAGCTTAAGAATTTGTTGTCTTTGTGCTTGCGAATGAATAGGAGGAGGAGGGGGAATAAACTTTATTTTAGTGCAACAGATTTGCGAGACCTAGGGCTGCCTCCCTAGAAGATGCCTCGAGTCCTTGGGCTCTGGCGGCATCTTCTGCCTGCTGGATTGCCTTCCGTTGCTCTTCCGGTGCAGAGCTGAGCCAACGCGGTCTGCCACTCATTTCTGGCAAAGATTTTTTTAAAATTTAAAACACATCCTCCGAGGTGTAAGCGCGATGCGCTCAATGAACAGCATGTTCACAGACGGCAAGCTTTTAGCGACCAAATGTCATAGAAAATGACAGAGAGGTTCGAATGCGTTTGACTCGTCATGCGTGCTGCGCAGCGTCGGTATAATACGATGGGAAAGAAATATGAATCCAAGTGTTGATGCTGGCAGAATGCGTGAATAAATTGTCAGTGAATTCTTAAACAAGCACGTCAAGCCCGCTGTAGCGCCGGAATGCAAGTGACGCATGCATATCTCTGCTCCTCAGCTTACTTTCAGTTCATGCTCCCAGTATGGTATGTCTTCAGTAGGTGATGAATCACCTATCCGTGATAGTGAATAAACCAGCCCCCTCCACCGCTGGCGTGCGTACTTGGGGCATGCGCAAAGAATACGGCGCGTTCTTTCTGAATGACGACAGTCTAAGATCACGAACAAAGCAACGTTCGCAGCATGTCTACGTGTACGCGTCGAACATGTACAGGATGCTAAGTCACGTATGACTGCGCCAATGCACGTACATATACCTACATTCTAAAACACATAGGAAACTTGAGCGTTCATAACCAAGGTATTATCTGTGGAATTAATTGATAACAGTGGGTATTGACAGAATAATGCTGAAGCAAACGCAAGCCCCAGATATTTTTTAACATCTACAAAAAGCGAACTAACACTCTATTTATTCGCCCGTAGGGATTTTCAGGATGCAAAGCCGATGCCTTGACAACTTTATTCCACCGACTTTACATTCCAATAACGTGTCGTCGGCAGCCGTTCTTTTCAATTGGGTGCAATTGTTCTGAACTTGCAGCGTATTATATACCGGAGAAAGTGCCACTTAGATATTGCTCCAATCTGCCTGCCATGGGATTAAGTTATATACATTTATTTCGTTAGCAGGTTTTGTTGAATAGACGCCTTAATAAAACAAGTGGAAGGTCTTCACTTTTAGAGCAACATTCTTTGCTATGCTCACAGAAAATCTCAAGCGGGGATAACTTCAGTCTAAGAAATATCGAGACTGACTCAATTTTCTTGCGGCTGTGTTGCAGCTACACTGGACTGATTGTTTCAAGGTATATTTTAGTTTGGAGCTATCTAGAAGGATGCTACAGTGTGGTACGGCGTTGTAGTGCCTGTCTGATACGTCTGGAATATTTCTTCTAACTGCTTCGCAGTTGGTGGGAAGTATACTTAACGCCTGCTATATATGTGTAACAAGGTCATCGGAAGTATCATTCCCACCATTGGAATGGGTGTCGCGTCTTACAGAAACATTGTAGGTATAGTTAATTGCAGTTCCCCTGCTAAACCAGAAAGAGATAACTAAAGGATCAATCTAATTTTTTGCGCAATAACAGCGATGCTGTTTTTCTTGGTAGTTTCGCAGAAGTTCCGGCTTCAGAAAGCACGTAAATGTTTGGAATAAGTTCCTTAACAAGAATGCCGCCATTTAATTTAAATCTACTGTGACTTTGTTTTATTGTGAATATGTGCCGGCACTGTCGCATGAAGGTAGCAGACAGGCTATTGTGCTGTACACGTTTGCCAGGGCCGGGCTTTGCCAATTGGTGCTTACCAATTATTTTAAACAATATAAAGGAGCTTGATGAACATGGTTTCATTTGTTTTTACGAGCATTCAAAGCTTTTGGAGGGCGTCCCAAAAGATCATCAAGCTTCTGCAATAACATACTCTTGAATTTATCCAATAAATCTCTTCGCACATGAGGTTCCTGCCGTGATTATAAAGCATAGGCGTAGAAAACAGCGCAGGGCACGCGCACTAAATTTTGTGGGTTGAGCGTGCTCTACCATTGATTTGTTCCGACATACACATGTAACAGGTTCGTCAATCACATTCCCCTAAGAAAGCAAGCTTCTTTTTCGGCCACCAGAAAGGGGGTATATATTGGTAAGCTCCTGTGCTTCTTCTACAAATGTGTCATTCATTATTACAGAGCAAAAGCGTCGACGGACTCAAGTAGTGGGGGCAGGAGCTGCAACTTTTATCGAGGCTGACGTCATTCCGGACTTGATAAAAACAGGTACCTGAAAAAGAGAGAAGAGACCCAAAAAGTGTAGCATGCTGTGATGACCTATCTACTGGCAGATAGCAGCCCCATGTATGATTTACACGAATATTTTATGTATACGGGTACACAATAAAATGGTCAGCTGAGAGTGGCATGTTGTTTGTTGTCTCAAACTGGTGATAAATTTTATTGCTTTGTCGATGTTCAAGGAACTGCAACCACATTTTTATGATCCTGATTAACAACAGGAACGTTTCACTGAACTTTTACTTGAAAATTAAAATCTTCATATTGGATGCGGGGAACTCCTGCCTACAAGTCAGGCTGTTTGTGACTGGCAGTATGGCATATTTCATTCTTACTTCTCAAGTACTCACAAAGACGTCTATGTAGAGAAGACACGCACATACCGACTAAAAATTATTATTTTCTTTCTTGGAAAGTGAGTGCATTGCATACTTTCATACACCACCTGGCAACTATAATAGGGAGACGCTGCAGTGACTGTGAGAGAAACAAACACGCAATATATTGTATCCACTTCCAGAGGTCAATTTTGTACATGCACGAGGGAGCTTTTTTTAAGACATTACAGTCAATTTTTGCTAACACAGTGTTGGTTTAGTCCAACTTTGCAGTCCGCCTCTTTGATAATGTGTCGTTTCCGTTTTTTATAAACTAAGGCTTCTTCGACTATTAATTCGCAGCCACATTCTTGGAATCAATCACATGAAGTGTCCGTAGCTGTAATCTTCGTATATTTTGTCTTTATTAAAACAATAGTTTAATCACTCACATATCTATTGTTTGGAATATTTTCACAAAAATAGAGCAAGTGGCTGGCAATCGTAGAAAACTGGGGGAGTCCGCATTCGTTCGTATTAGAAAACGCGCAAGCAGCACCAACTGGACAGTGTATCCGTCACTCTCCTTCGCCTTTCTCTCTTGTTCTACATAGCTTTTATAGAATGAATAATAGCAAACAGTGGCCTCCGCTTTTTTCCTAACTATAAGACTTCCAGCTTATGATTGTTTCGCTCAAATTTTCCGCAAGATACCGTTTCTTGGTCCCCACACCCCCCAGCACAACTTTTGATTTCTTTGCTCGCATAGTTTGCCTGGGAAAAGCGAAGAACACTGTCGTTTTTGCTCCTTGTCGGAGAAGCAATCTGCTGCGAAAAGACAAATTGATTTCGATTCCCATTGACAACGAAAAATACAGAGGAAGCCGGCAAACAACAACGCATGTGTTTTATTAGTCGACGCGTGCAAGCTAATTCTTTTGGCACGTTAAACTCCAGAATTTGTTTTTTCCTTATGGCCAGCACATCCTCTGACATATTGGTTGGCATATAAACGATTGGTTTTGAGAAGAACGTAATAATGTCAACGTACTTGTAATGGGTAACCTGCAATGCATTGCGAAGCATAGTGCTGCACATTATTTTAAATAAAGCTTGCTTTTAGGAAAATAACGCAATGACATTTTTGGACTTATCATTGTTCCCTTTTCGCTTTAGAATGGATTGAAATATTTGTAAGCAATTGACTGCACTAAAAAGAAGCATGTTTATTTTGGCGGATGCTTTGTTTTACTGTGGTTCATATATCCTAAACAGAAAGAAACTGTCCAGCGTTATTGCTATAATACTATCATCTCGTCTGTCTGCTAAATTTATGACGTTGCAGTATTACATGCTTTATGGCTTCCGATTAACGATTTCTTGGATATAAGCAAATCCTGTGCTTCAGTTTTCTCAATTCTTGCCGGCGTGGGAACTTGAAATACTAAAGTGAATGATACAAGGTAACACTACTTATAATGTTTTACGTATCTTTCCTGACGTCAAACTGTAACAAATTATTTTGGAGGTAGAAAGGAAGCAGAATGCTACAGCTATCAGTAAAGAATTGGCTTGATATATGATTGCTTGTCCTTCGACATTGGAATTCATCTACACAAAGGCATCACAAACCTCACCTGTGCCCCGAAAAATGGTGCTGGATGCGACTATTCTTAGACGTGGCACCGCCAGAAGATTCGTCACTGCATGCGTCACTGCGTTTAAGATCTTTAAATTGTACAGGAGGTTAGAATAAATTACCCTTTATGCATTCGATATTTCTGTATTCGTGGTAAATGTGACAATTTCAGACAAAACACACACATTTGGTTACGTGCTTTCTCACAAAGATTTTATGCCCTGCTTTTGCAAAGGCATTAAACGTAGAATGCGTACCATACATAACATTTCTGTTTTTAGGTTGACAGTACGCACCAAACACAGAATGAAGTGGATATGTACATGCTACAGCCTGCCCTACTTCAAGATCCTCATAGCAAGGCTTGTAATAGTGTTCATCAAACACTTCCACCCAATTGGTCAAAGGGTTTTATCTTGAAAACACTCTTGAGGCATAGGGTGTTTTCGTAAATTGGAACTCTCACTATAACGGTGTATTCCCGTATAAAATACAGATTTGTCAAGGATGTCAGGGAGCTAGCTATAGACACTAAAAATACACTAAGGTGTGTGAACAATCTTACAGTGTACTTTTCGCGATTAATTCCAATCTCCTTCGAAGTGGTACATCGCGATCAGCTCTTCTGCAGCTTCGGCAGAGCAGTCAATTTTGATGGAAGTTCTGCTCAGCCGCAATTGAAATCCCCCGTATCATTGGCCTATTGCTCATTTGATCCAACTGGACCAGCTACAGAGATCAAGCAACACTGATAAGAGAGTCCTATCCAAGAGGTAACACTGACTATAGTGACTCAATTCAAGGGCGCACATTTACTTATTTTGGTCATGACAAATTTCACATTTTACGTTTGATTCTTTCCTAGGAGGCTGATTCTTTTCTCGGTTCATACTTCGAATTTGCTACCAGTTGGTAACATACGG
>NC_051160.1:52768404-52898746 GCF_013339745.2 Dermacentor silvarum
GAAGCTACCACCTGATTGTAAAGGTGACCTCATCGGCGACATAGTCGAAGCTTGTGTTCTTTACCGCAGAAGTATTGGCTACAAATTCATTAGTGTACACTTTCGATATGCCTGCACTTTAGTATTTGGAAGTGAACAATAAATAATTTTATTGTAGTGATTTGGAGCAGTTTCTTCGTCAGCTTGGTGTAGTGTTCATAGGAGCAAAAGTGGTACTTATAAAGTAATGAACATCACCCTACTGAGGTAAGTTACCTACACTGGCAGGCAATATTTATGTACCTATGCAACTGAGTTTCACAATTTTTCTTGCGCATATACACGTGAAATATATTGGCAATGTACTGGAAAGCATATGTTGGACCGTACTGGAGACAAACCATTCACAGCACGAAAAAACGCACTTCAGCAACAAACACAAGTTCATGTGCACTACAGTAAAATGACACTTGTGTGGTCTTTTCTTGCATTTAGATATAATCCATGATTATGAGAAGCTGTCCCGGAATGTAAACCTGGGGCGCTATAACGTAAAAAGATTCCGGACTGTTTTGATTCCAATTTCTGCAATCAGTCTCCATGATTAGTCAAAACATTTTCAGGCCACTCCCAACTTCGCCTGTCTGTCACGCGACGTCACGAAAACCCCGATAGCTCCCTGTCTGATATAACGTGTACAGACTGATTATGCATGATTAAACCACACAAAAAAAATAATCATTCCTGATTCGACGTCTTTTCACCATTAGACGTCTGCTATTGGTCCAATGTTTTCTGGCTACGCCCACTTCGCCTGTCTGTCACGCGACCTCACAAAACCATGAATACTCACCACGTCAAAGTGACGTGTACGCGAAAAAAACCGCATTAATATGCAGAAGAAAACTGAAAATTTTACTGAATAGCCACAGACTGCCCCGTTCCGAAAGTAATAGAAGATGGCTGCCCGCCGATCGCTCAGGCCTTTGCTACTCGCACCTGCCGGTGAGCATGTATTTGTTTGCCCATGATAAACCTTTGTGCGTGGCAGTAAAACGTTATCGATCCCTTTCGGCATGCATACGACATCGCTCTGCCAACTGTTCCTTGTTGATGATCAGTTCTAGCGGCATTCTTATCCTTCCGTTGCACGCTGCCGCGATTTTCTACCAGCCACCGCAAGCTAAGTAAGGCGGAGTGGACCAATCGGAGAAGCCGGCACCACCCTCTACATGCCGTTCTGTATTTTCACTGTGCTGTCTCGATCCCATCGAAACCCTTTCCACTAGAGCGTGCTCCTTGCCTCTTGTCAGCCAATTAGATAAGAAAAACCGCTGAGTGTAGACAAAGCCATTGGTTTTAAAAGCGAACAGAGGTGACCTCCTCTAAACCAGGAGAATGTTTGATTGCGTTGTTCAGACAACGCTGCGGGTCACCGCCCGATGCTTGCGTCAGTGGTTACGTAAATTTGACGTCAGGAGTTTGGCATCAAAACAGTTTGGAATCATTTTACGTTATACCACTCCTGGTACCGTTGAGCACAGCATCTGTATCAAGTGGAACTAACTTTGCTACCTTTCTTCGGAAATTTTATATACTACAATACAATAGGACGCTACGCGGTTGCGGGAGGTTAGCGACATGTTACAGTAATCAGTAACTCAAACATTATTATAGCAGTAGAAGGTTCTTGCGCTGAACGGCTTATTGGGCCAGATCGACGGCGCAGCCGGTTGCGAATTAAGTGTACCTAGCCAACATTAGCTGCTGTGACACAAAGCGATATATAGGGACTGCTTGGACTACGCACTGAAATGACGCCGGCTAATTATGAAGCAAAAATAACAGGTCGTGCATAAAGTGCTCAATATTCCGGAACTCGCCTCCATGCAATGTTGCAATGCTGCAATGCAGTATTATATCGCTAAGTAAACACCAAGTAATCATCCTAATCTTGCACTGCGGATTTCAGTGGACACACGTGGTGTGGACGATTGACAAGGCCCCGCTGACGTAGTGCTAGATTGATGACGGCGCACTGGCCAGGAGACGCCACTCAGCCATTTCTATCAAAGCGTCCATACCGCAGATGGATCTTCACTCGGCATCAGCGAGGGTAGCGCAAACGCGCTGTTCGAAACAGGCTATGTACATTTGAAGATTTGGACTTTAGTTGTATTTGCCCCATTTTTTTACATTTTATATCATTTTTTGCCACTGCTAGTGTTACTGCCAAACTTGTATTTTAAAGTACGAACTGTATTTTTACGTTTAGAATTCAGTTGACCGAAACAATGTGTCAAATTGACGACATTCGAGAAGAGCTGAGGAAGGAATTAGGCGAGTTGAAGGCAAAGTAAAACCTTAACGAAGGAAAGAAATACAAGATCACCGCAATAGCCTGGACTTACTAAATGCGGAACTTGAGAACGGAAAGCAGCAGCACAAGGAGTTAGAGAAGGAAAATAAGAAACGAAAAAAATGTAACGCGAAGCTAATGACGATATGGAAGTTCTGAAAAGGAAGAACAGTGCACATCAACAAAATATCACAGTGGCAGAGAAATATGCAGGCAACTCTATTTTGAAATTGTGTGCCTACACTGTAAAAAAATTCTTGAGTTTATGGTGAAAGATGAAGGTAAAACGTTGCCGGACACTTTTCCGTAGTTAGAAACGGAGTTTTCGTAACACGATCAGCCTGTATATTTTTCCCGTTGTATGGAAAACGGTGAGCCCCGTAGTTGTGAACACAAAATTGCCTGTATTTTTCAAATAAAAAAAAATCAGAGCCCTTCCACTACTGTTAAGATGGAAGCCAGGGAAGCTGTGATTATGGTGGGTCTGCTATAGCGAATATTGCTACAGTGAATTTATATATTATCATTATTGACTATATTGAGCGTCTTCGGCATGAAGAGCAAGGACACCTCGTGAAGAGCAAGGACACCGGCGTCTTGTTTTCGCCCGGCGCGATGGCTAAGTTGTGCGTTTGCTGCGTGAAGTCCGCCCCATCATCATAGACTAGGGTACGAGCCACAGCGTTTATAGCCGCGGCACACTGAACGGCATCGTCAGGATCCTGACGTCAGGATCCTGGAAGATGTGGTTAAGCGAGCGTCCGTCCCATAGCGAGTCCAAAGGGCAACTGCTCATAACAGTGCTAGCGCGATCTCTACGCCACGAGACAATAGGGCACAACGATTGGTGGGACGTGCCACCGCCGAGTAGCGACACTTGTGAAAGAGGCATCGGCGGTGGCGAGGGGCGTAACAATGGGCCATACATCATCTGTTTTAACACCGATATGCTAAGGCACAACTGCCGGGAAACCGTCACGCACATGGAGTCAAACCCCCACGCACATGGAGCCAAAATTGTTGTTCTACGCATCGTTTTGTTGTTTTTCTACGTGCCGTTGTGTGTCGTGCCGAGCACAAGCACGTGCTTCGCTCCTGTTCGGCACGGCATCCAAATTAACGGCACTAGCGCAAACCGAAGAACCCCAACGAACCAGCTGCGAAAGAAGAGGACGGCGCTCGAACCAATGCTGATGTTGATAGTTTTTTTCTACACGCGGACACGATTCTGAGGAACATAGCCCTTAACAGCTTCGCTGTAAAAAACCGCGAGCTCCGTAGAACGAAAATTCTGCAAATTAAGCCCCATACGTGCAGTGGCGCACCGACGGTGGAGGGTTGTCACCCCCCTGAGGCCGAGTTAACCCCCTCTTTTTGTTTAACCCCTTTCCTTTTTTGCGCCTTTGAGTACTGCAACTAATCTGTAAGACGCGCAATCGTCTACACACTAGCAAACTTGCGCAAAAAGCGCATTTATGACAATTTTTAGTGAGAAGAAATGGAAATTAGTGCTGTTTAGATGGTATTGGCAAACTGTCAACCCCTCCCCTGGCAGAGATCCTGGGTGAGCCACTGCGTACTTGTGATCACAGTACACGCCCGTACCTTCCTAATGAAAAAACGGGGACTATGAAAAGCCCCTTAGACAATTCTCTCCGCCATGCCGCTTCGGCGCAGAGCCCGGGTCCCTCAGGCACATAGTGGGGGGTTGCAGACAGGTACCACTAAACCTTCCGGACCCTTATCACACCAACGATTTTTGGGAGAGAGCCTTGGCCAGCTCAGACCTCGAGAATCAGCAACGGCTCATTGCGAGGGCCCAGGACGCGGCCCGAGCTCAATGCATTCTGGAATGAGGACGCTTCTCCAAAGCTTTTTTTACCTAATAAAGATGTTTATTTTCTCTCTGTCCCAGTGAACCAAATAGGCGTCATAGAGGTTAATCTAAGAGTGGCATATTTCCAGTGACCCAAGTGGCATGAGAGAGGTTCACTGAAAGGGATGAAACACCCAGTGACTGCCCAGCGACTTTAATTGACAGCAATGGCATTAAATCGACGTGCATGCGCATTAACCTGCCGCCGATTTTCGCCACCACACAGGCTTCAGACAATAAATATTTCACCGAAGACATTAGAAAACCTTTATCTTCGCTGTTTAATTATGACGAGTAAAAATAGATCGAGAATATGTATTTAATAAATCCATAGGAAGCACCTAATTACCAAACCCAGCCAAATATTACCGTTACCATCCCTCTTATGTCCACGCAGTGCCAACTCGACCGCACATTTATTTTGCACACGACACTGAAATACATTTACATCTGCTGTGTAATGCTTTGCAGCAGTTGCATAAGTATTTTTTGTGAAAGCCCATAATTAACTGACAGTCTTAAAATTCCCCGCATATCACATATAACGTTCTTTAACTTTCGCCGAATCTAAGCCTTATGCCTGCTTACTTGCTTAAGGACTACGACCAACTTTGTACGCGGTGTGTACAATACGCTGTTAAACTAACAAAAGTTTGTATGAGTAATGTTCTATAAAGTCTGTAATTACCATGACAATTTAAAGTTCAATGTAAGGCACCCATACCAGGTTCCCTACCTACCACACCACAGGCAAAGTCTATGTCGGTGCCACTTGTTATCGGAGGGTACCAGACAAAGAAAGTACGCGCTTTCTAAACCATATGTAGATATGAAGAAAGCAACTATTTGGTAATCATTCTCAAACAACATAAATATGCACCACATTTCAAGGTTTGCCTGCGAATTTCCCCTAACGTGCTAATATGCCAATAAGATTTATGCACTTTATATGTTTCGTTCGTCCAAAACGGCAGAAAAGCGCATATAAGTAAGGTTATCGAGTGCTTACCTAGGTTTAACAGCTTCACTGCAAGAGAAAATTTATAGAACAATGAGGCGGTTTGCAAAGTTTAACCTCATGCACAATTCAGCTGTCAGTGCGATTTGTAGGAGTTGAGCTAGTGTGTTATCTATGCAAGCGGGTTAAATAAAAAATACACGTGCCTTCTCCTGACTTAGAATGCAGTGAGCAATGAACTTATTGAACAGTCAAACGCGTCGCTGAAGCTCAGCAGCAAAAGTTTGGTGCATAGTCTGCAGAGTCTGAGTCGATGCTCTTCTGTTCATTGCGGAATAAACACTGCGTTCATTGCCTAGTGGAACACAATTCTTAACGTTACATTTGTGCGGCGCAAGCGTCTTCCTGCGAACTGTTTACCAAATGTGACGTTTCTTTCGTGACTTCATCCGCACAGCAGGGGGGTATTGGTGTTTCACCTCTATGCGCGAAGTTAAAAAGCCTGTGTGTTCTTTTTTTTGTGTGAGATTCAAACCCAGTGGTAGCTTTCTTCTGCGCTCCAAGGTACGAACCATACTCCTAAGGTGAGCTCTCTAGAGGCGCGTCTCGCAACACCAGTCGTTTGTTTCTGGCTTAAAACAGTTACGTTTACTTGAAACATTTCGGCTTCAAGTAAAGCAGTGCATGTAAAGATTGCAGAGATTCTCTACTATCCTGCAGAGAGTCAGAAGGAGGCAAGTGAGCCGAATACATCGTTGGTGTTCGTCTGGGACCAGCTGACCTTTTTTCTCGTTTGCAGAGCAGTTTCCACATACGGATTGCACGTAAAATGAAAACCGAGTGTTCTTGGGCTGCACCTTTACCATGCTTTACTTGATTAGAAAACGTCTTATACGGTGTTAAGGAAAGGTGACGCAAAAAAATTGCAGAGGCAGGAAGTGGCATGTCGGTGTGTAATGAACTCTAGAAGCTCGTGCCACTTACCAGACTTTATGTGGGGCGTTCTATCTGTGTGTCGTCGTCTTCGGTCCTTTTACGTGAAATTGCAATGCCCTGTCCGTTATTCACTTGGACCAATTAAGGCTCTTTATGACATTTGTAGCACATTGCCTAAGAATCTCTGCGTTAGTTTTGTTCTACAACTTGGAACATTTGCGAGAAATAGTGGGTATATATATATATATATATATATATATATATATATATATAGCTAAATTTGTGCTTCAATGTAGAAAGCGGCGTTTAGTTAAGAAACTAACTGGAACGCCAATGCATTTCTCCGCAAAGTTCGGAAATATATATCTCGAAACTGGTGTCATCTCGCGAATTCGTTCCAAGTGGATCCGCCTTGCTAACTCCACGGCTACAATTTGTAAATTGCAATATGGGCCATCAGGTAATTAATTAAAAACTTAATTAGTGAATTTTTGTTAATCATTCGATTATGAATGTCAATTTCTTGTGCAAGTATAATGTCCGCCTCTTCGAGTAGACCAGCTCATGAACTAGAATTGGGCTATCTACCTCAAGCAACCTTTAAGAATTTTTGAAAGTGTTCGCTGAAACACCCTGAATATATATATATATATATATATATATATATATATATATATATATATTTAAGTCAGAAATATACCTGATCGTTTTGAATTCGCATGCTATTGTACCTGGCAAATGCGGTAGCGTGTTCATGGACGCCGTGAGATGTAAAGAGGCCATTTTCGTCCACTACTTCAAGAAGAGTCCATGATGCATTGCTTCTCAGGAAAACGGTGGCTTTGCAAGCTTTTACAAAGACGACTAATGGGGGACGCTTCATAGTAATCTGCATTGATGCTGATGCAATTATTTGCGACAGAAACTTAAAAACAAAAAGGAAATATTTACATCCATTCATTAAAATTATAACTATGATTTATTGCAGGGTTGCAGGCTATGAAGCAGCCGAACTAAGCACGCAATAATCCGAGAAGATAAAAGACAAGATTCAATCATGAAGCAGGGCCGAATTCTTTCAACTTTTGCATGTGGCGTAATCGTCTTATTAGTTCGGCTAAGCGGAAGTCAGGCTCGACGGAATGTTCCCGATATAAGACAGGTAAATATAATTTCACCTCTCATCCCGTGGGTCATTATGAGTGTTATTTGCAAAAGCCCACTTATGCGCAGGAGGACGCATTCTGGATGCCATGACTCTAACTAAACACAATGATAAAAATGAAGTTGCGTTACACTATGAAACTATGGTCTCATCTCCTTGCGACAAGGAAATTTGGCAGTGGTCAACAGAGGCGGTGCAGCGCGGTGAGAACAGCTTCGGGCGTGTACTCTCTGCTAGGTTCTGCATACTTCAGGACTTTGAGGGGAACAGCATTGCAGTCGTGTTTGCCGCGAGCTCCTCTAGCCTTTGTTTCTACTCAGTCCAGTGAAACATTGGCGGCGAGCTTGGAATGAGAGCAAAAAGAAGTTCTAAGCAGTATTCTCGTCGATTCGGTACTTAATCCTATAAGTTGTCTGAAACGAACATTTGTGCGTGCCTCAGGCCTTGGTGCTTGTACATGGTAGAGAAATTAGGCTCTAAGAGACGTCAACATTTCCTTGTTTAAATTTCTCTTTCTTCTCATGCTGTTAATCTTGTGCACAAAAACGAGGGAGTGATGAAATTACAGTTGGTCACGCGCCCAATTTTCTGGATTGCTGTTATATCTTGTTGTGTGCCGTCGGAAACATCCAGCTGGCAAATCTTCGACTTTACTCTGAATTCTCTGTTTGGTCGTTAGTGACACACTCGCTTTCAGTATTTATTAGCTTTTAGACTCGTCCATTTAGCAATGGTCAAGTCAAGATAAATAACACCTTAAGCATCTCTCTTGAGCAATTTCTAGGTTGGCTTTATCACTTGCATGCTCGGTTTTCATTTTCGCGTTATTTGCAGTTTTTGAGTGTTGATCAACCAATTTGGGTCCGCTCGACGACCGCGGGACGAGGTCCTGACTGTAAAGTGGACGTCATCGACAAAGTGAATGGGACTTACGTGCTCCTTCGCAGGTTTATTGGTTACACGAAATTAATAATGAGGTAATTTTTAAAATTTTGTGAAATCTAATATACAACAGCAACCACAGCATTATTTCTTTTCAGCGACTTTCAGCAGTTTTTTGAAGGACATCTTGGATCGAGTATCCACAGGCACAGAGGCAAAGCCTTTGATGTTATGAACGTGGGCCACCGAGGTAAGCTGAGAGCACTTGTGCTATCCTGTTTATGGTGGTATATCTAAAAAACAACTTCACAATAATGTTTTGCATGTTTGATGCACCCAAGCACTGAAAATCGCATGGTACAATATCTGCGACACGCGTGCGCAACAACTTTGAGACGTAGCATTGACAAATGGAATAAATAAAATATTACACACAAACCGGGTGAGTTTTTGTGAGCGGCCGTAAGAGCGTATGCTTGTCTAGTCTTTCATTGCCACCATTACTCAGTCGTCGAATCAGAGCAGGTTGTTTTGGAGAAGTTAGTCTGAAACCATTCAGTGCCACGACGCTGTCGGATGAAGCTTTTGTGGGTTTTTTGAGAACATTTTATGTATTTGCTGAAACACAACAGATGTTAGTGAGGTCATCAGAGATGACAAGGCGTATACAATATTGAGTAATTCGTAAGTCTGTTGCCACAGTGACTTTCTCATAGAAGACATCCTCAGCACAGAAAGCGTTGCTGCTCTCCTTGAGGAGTGACCGACTCACTGAGTAAGACACTTAAAAGTGGGCGATGCTAGATTGCTCTCAAGAGCAACTTTTTTTAGTTGTTTTGTTTTAGTTACCTAGTGTCTTCTTCTGTCATCGTTGATTACCTTTACCACCTTACCCCAGCACAGGGTTGCCTACTTGTCTATGCACTGGTCAACTTTCCCAAATTCTTTGTCTTTCCCCTTTCTTTCTCCTGATAAACGACAGTAAATGATCCCATTCTTCAACTGCAAAAGCATTGTGTAACATCAAATAATCATTCAGGTTTACCATGAGAAATGTTGGCATTGGTAATAAAGAAGTAGAAAATAATTTATTGAAGGTCCACATGTCGGTGCCAAGTGGAAAATATTTGCATGAATCAGCAGTAAAGTTATTCAAATTGAAATACTACAGTGATTGGCAAAATCAATACCAAATAGTTCAGAAGAAAAATGATGGAAGCGATTGGTTTAGACGTGGAATAAAGTACAATAATGAGCAGTGCACTGAATTTATGCAAGTGATTAAATTCAGTAGAACATTGGACGTGTCATATGTGCGTTTGTCTGATCGTGGCAGTTTGTTAATTTTACGTCCAGGCGCCGCTCCTACAAGCCAGGAAAGATTGATGTATGTGAGCCCGAAAAATGAATGCGGCGTTTTCGAAGTTAAAGATCTAGTAAATGGTAAGTATGTTATCGAATTCGCTGTAAATAAGAGAAATGTCTCGCAGTGTAAATGGAAATGTATATACCATTATACCGTTTCAGGAAAGGCTTCTTTCATCATCAGAAATTTTTAAATATTGAAGTCATACGCTACCAGCTAACTTCGCATGTAGTTGTGAAACCGTTTCCACAGCATATTCAAAGCGCTTTCGTCATCCATGCATCTGAAGTCTTCCTGCCCTGCTTATTTCAGGCGTGAAAGTGAAGCTCAGAATAGGGCTTGAATAGGGGTACCGAATCATTTAATAGCAGTGACGCGATCTGTAAAAGTTTATGCAAACATTTCGTCTCTCGGCCACAGACACAGATGCCTAAAAACCAATAGTCACAGAAACCGACACATGTATGCATACTGCTACGGGGCAGAAAACCAAGGTGCTCCTTAGGACGTTGAATACGGCTTTACAGGGTGTCCCAGCTAATGTTAGCCAAGCTATTGAAAAATGGCACAAAATGCAAACAGCAGATGTACGATGTAGGGCCATCAGTGCTCTTCCCCTACCAGGTTATTTTTGGTGTACCAATTACCTGGATAAAGAAAATTAGAATATAAATTCTGGGATTTTAAGGACAACACGATTTGTATATGAGGCTCGCTATACTGAAGGGTTACGGAATAATTTTGACCAGCTGGGGTTCTTTGACGTGCACCAGTACATGGCACCCGAATTTTTTTATTCAGCGCCCATCCGAAAGCGGCAACCCTCAGCCCTCTCCCTAGATCGTAGACCGGGATATGCGTTTTTAAAATAAATGCTTGTTCATTCTCTCTGTTTCAAAACGCCGACTAACAACCTGACATTTGAAACCCAGCGCATCTGCTTAGAGGCGCTGCGTCAGAAACAACCACCTCTGGTACGACCAGAGGCGGTCGCAGGCGCTGCACTGAGTTCCGAACTGGTCCTTGAGCAAGCGATGGTTGAAGTTTCAGTCGGCTCCCACGTATGAGAAATACAAGGCGATTAGGCGATCACCAGACATAACACTTAGTGTAACATAGTGCCAGAAACAATCACCTCCCAAAGTATGCTAAACGCAGTCTTAGATAGCACCAGGTTTGGTTGTTCATAAAATTTTAGCGTTTGAATTAAGAGCTTCACTTTCGTTCGATAAGCAGTTATTGCGCCCTAAAACATCCCATTCAGTCGTTTTCATCTAGTCATGCCCTGCGTACTTATTTTGCACACCTTTAACTGTTAGCACGCGAAATGCCAAAGAATCTGCTTGATTATGCGTCTGCGAGGCTCGATACCTATGGCTCCAAAGTTATATGTAGGAAGGAACTCACCTTATAGACTAGCTCGGAATCCACCCGCAAGGGACAAACTGTCGATATGGCTTCCGCTGAATCAGTGCTGCGTGTTTCGTGGTCATCTCAGTATTAGTGCCATCACAATGTTGTTGCCGAGTCGGGCCGTCAGCAGAGTTCATTCTTATCACTTCTGAGGTCACTGTTGCCGTGGTACATGGCCGCCACAATAATAGTGAACGTATTACTATTATCACAAGCTCTGCTGTTTTGTTTGCATGTTCTGGAAATTGTTGCAACGGACCATGGGTATCAGCGTGCGTCGTAAAATGACGTGTTGAGCGGCAGATTCCGCTTGGGAAGTCCTATTTAAATACGTGGGCACGCAGGCATAGTTTTTGTCGGCTACCAATGCACAAAGTTTGTTGACGTTGTTACAGTCCACTGATTGTAGGAAGAGGATTTTTAATTATGACGTCGAATTTTTACAATAATTCTGAACATTTGCAAGACTAAAAAGAAACATTTAAGGATCGAGTTTCAAACGCCATTTCTTCCGCAATACCACAATGACACCAAAATTCTGCAAACCGCAGATAATACGTCCCACGCGGCCAGAACTTAACTACAATCGACACTCGTTAATTAGTATATTTACTTAATTCGAACGCACTGAAACGTTCTGTCGAGAAAATCTGCAAGGAAAGCTCGTTTAGTTCAAATGCGAAACCATGTCGCTTCAGTCAACTCGACCATCGCTGGCCCCGCCTTATGCGCGCAGTGATTACTATAAGCGTACAAACACAAGAAATTCAGCGCATGGCACTACTTGTTGCCTAGGCGAGGACAGCGACGGCAGCAGTAGGTCCCCCAGTGATTATGTGACGTCTAGCTTCACGCCCGGGGCAATGCCGCTTTTGACGACTTTGCCTGCGCCGACGATAAACTTGAGGTCTGTGTGCCGCTGACGGACGATGACTTGTGCGGCTATTTTAATACTGCAGTAATCTGTCAACCACAACAGGCTACTTCAAGATAAGAGAGATGTCAATCCTTTCATTTTGCCGCCGTTCTTGAATTTATGCTTTCGGTTAATTTGACCCCAAATCTTTGGCCACACAAGGGTCGAATTAACGGCAGTCGACTTTATTACCGACTGCTTTGAGGTCAACCACTATTTAGTAAGTAGGACCTTTACAAAACCCCCGTGAACACTAACAATTCCACGTTATCTGTATATCTACATACCAAGTTTGTCCGCTTTAGATGCTCTAGGTGTTGCAGTTTACAAAATGGCAATATATGTTTTAGCTGCTCAGCTGCGGAATTGTAAACATGTGTTTTCATTTTTTGGAAACTTGCCATTTTCTAAATAAAATTGCGTAAAACATTTTAGGCCCAAAATGAACTTTCATTCTCAGAGTCAGTTGCATTTAATTTCTCTTTCAAATGTAACAAACTTCAGTCAAATTGGTCAAGCGGTTGTCTCATAAAAGCATTTCGGCCTTTCACATACATTTGAACCGGAAAATCGGAGCTGGCCCCGTGGTAAAGGCTTCCTCTCCAGAGGCAAGTTTAGCTCAGGGCCAGAGCTGCTCAGCCACACGCTCAGCAGCTCAAACCCTTAGCCACGGAGAAACCGCGGCGGGTGAATTGAGGAGAAAGTAGTTTTCTTTCGTGGCTCCCAAACTAAGGGCGCTCACTTAATTTCATAAAGTACGCGCAATTACTCGAAATTTGAAATCCACACTTCTTGAATACTGGAAAACAACCATAGTAGAAGGGCTCATAGTATCCTTTTTGAACTGAATGTGCTGTTCTACCTGCACTTTTTCAGCAGGGGCAGATTGCACATATGAGCTACGTTCGAAAAATCCACTAGCCAGGGAAGCCTCAGCTGCAGAATGTTTGAAGGTGTACAACAAGGCCACCAAAGGCCAAGGTAGAAGGATTTCTGATGATGCCGCTTGTGAAGATATACTCAAAGGAAGAGATAATCTTATATATTCCATTAACACGCTTGGACGATCACTGGGCGTGTACGGAATTATGGGAGGAGGATATCCTGTCAGCCCCGCTACTGCCTTCCTTCAATATTATGCCATGATACCAATTACACGCCCAACGTGGGAAGCTTGAGGCGCACATGGGCTGCCTTTTTTCTGTTCTGCTCGATTTAACATCGCCATCTTTAATGAACACGTGAATGCGCTCGTAGATACGTCGAAAATAAATTACTTATCGCGATTCCGGTCTATATTCCGCATCTGCTGTATAAAGCGCCTGAAAAATATTCTAATGCCATTATCGTTCGTAGGGTATCTATCTATCTATCTATCTATCTATCTATCTATCTATCTATCTATCTATCTATCTATCTATCTATCTATCTATCTATCTATCTATCTATCTATCTATCTATCTATCTATGTGCTTGATTATAAAAAAAGTTGTCGCAGTTTCACCTGAAAGGCGAAGCATCAATTGCGATAGCAAACTTGTAGAGAGCTATACGGAGTAAGGATATTAGCTTTATCAGCTGTATAAACTTGGACATGCAGCAGCATCGGAAACACGCAGAACTGTTGTCGACGCCATCGGTGTTTTGCCCGCGTTCGCTCAAAATGCGTGCGGCGTTGGTGACTGTTGCCGGAGCCTCTGATATAAATAGGCACTGCGTGCCGCAGCTAAACGTCGCCTCCCTTCCCTCCCCCTCCCCCACGGCATCTCGCTCGTCGGACGAAGGCGCGTTTGCTCTACATACATGGTGATTGTGAAGGAGAACAGAGACGCCTACTTCTGCAGCCCTTAAGCGAGCACGGCGCAGAACGCGCGTTTGTTCTCCGCCGTGCGTTCACTCCCCGTGAAAGACGCGCCCCTCGCGCCCTTTCACTCGCACATGCAGCGTTCGGCGAGATAGCGCCAACCTTTCCCTTTCCCTCAAGAACCACTTACCTACCGGCGACGATTTCTTCTCCAAATGACGTCATACGGAACCTCACGGCGACGGCGACGGCGACGGCGACGGCAGAAGTCTGCTTTTGAGTGTCCATATAATTGCTATCGCAATAAAAAGTTGTCGCAGTTTCACCTGAAAGGCGATGCATCAATTGCGATAGCAAATTTGTAGAGAGCTATACGGAGTAATGATAGTAGTTTTATCAGCTGTATAAACTTGGACATGCAGCAGCACCGGCAACACGCAGAACTGTTGTCGACGCCGTCGGCGTTTTGCCCGCGTTCGCACAAAATGCGTGCGGCGTTGGTGACTGTTGCCGGAGCCTCTGATATAAAAAATGTCACAGTTTCGCCCTAAGGGCGAAGCAATGAATGCGATAGCAACACAGCAATGCCATACGAAGTAAGGTGAGCGGCTTTGGTAGCAACAACACGCAGAACTGTTGTCGACGCCATCGGCGTTTTGCCCGCGTTAGCTCAAAATGCGTGCGGCGATGCGTGCGGCGTTGGTGACTGTTGCTGGAGCCTCTGATATAAATAGGCACTTGGTGCCGCAGCTAAACGTCGCCTCCCTTCCCTCCCCCTCCCCCACGGCCTCTCACGCGTCTGAAGAAGGCGCGTTTGCTCTACATATATGGTGATTGTAAAGGAGAAAAGAGACGCCTACTTCTGCAGCCCTTAGCACGGCGCAGAACGCGCGTTTGTTCTCCGCCGTGCGTTCACTCCCCGTGAAAGACGCGCCCCTCGCGCCCTTTCACTCGCACATACAGCGTTCGGCGCGCGGCGACGATTGGCGCTGAGCCGTGCTCCCTCAAGGGCTGCAGAAGATAGCGCCAACCTTTCCCTTTCCCTCAAGAACCACTTATCATCGGCGACGATTCGGCTGCAGTTGGCGCTGAGCCGTGCTCCCTCAAGGGCTGCAGAAGATAGCGCCAACCTTTCCCTTTCCCTCAAGAACCACTTATCATCGGCTGCAGCTGGACGGCAGCACGCAGCTGGCGCTGAGCCGTGCTCCCTCAAGGGCTGCAGAAGATAGCGCCATCCTTTCCCTTTCCCTCAAGAACCACTTACCACCACCACGCAGCTACCGACTGGGACGAGTGACGTCCCCGGCCTGCAGCTCCTGCGGGGAGCCGGAGACGATCGAACATCTCCTGCTGGCCTGCCCGGCGTACCTCCAGCAGCGGGGCCCACTCCTGCAGGAGTTCCGCCGCCTGGGCCTCCCCTCTGGCAAGGAGGAAGATCTCCTCTTCCCCGGCCGACACCACCTTTCTGCACTTCGAGGCGTCGTGGAGTTCCTTGACTCGTCAGGGCTCTCCGCACGCCTCTAAGGATATTTCTACAAGCGGGAAGGCCTCACGGCCTCCCACCCCACCCCGGGCCTGACCGGCCTGGCACAACACCCCTGCAGACTCTGCAGCACACCAAGGCCTTCCATCTCGGCCTGATACGTGCCGCCTATGCCTGCCGGTTTTGCTTCGCCCAGCCATGGCGACTCCACTCTATCCCTTCTTTCGCTCCCACTTACCCCTCCCCGTTGGCGCTGAGCCGTGCTCCCTCAAGGGCTGCAGAAGATAGCGTCAACCTTTCCCTTTCCCTCAAGAACCACTTATCATCATCGGCGACGATTTCTTCTCCAAATGACGTCATACGGAACCTCACGGCGACGGCGACGGCGACGGCGACGGCGATGGCGACGGCGACGCCGACGGCAGAAATCTGCTTTTGAGTGTCCATATAGTTGCTATCGCAATAATAGGCACTTGGTGCCGCAGCTAAACGTCGCCTCCCTTCCCTCGTCCTCCCCCCTCGGCCTTTCGCCCGTCGGAAGAAGGCGCGTTTGCTCTACATATATGGTAATTGTAAAGGAGGAAAGAGACGCCTACTTCTGCAGCCCTTAAGGGAGCACGGCGCAGAACGCGCGTTTGTTCTCCGCCGTGCGTTCACTCCCCGTGAAAGCGCGCGTCCCTCGTGCCCTTTCACTCGCACACACAGCGTTCGGCGGCGCGCGGCGACGATTTCATCTCCATTGACGTCATACGGAACCTCACGGCGACGGCGACGGCAACGGCGACGGCGACGCCGACGGCACAAATCTGCTTTGGAGCGTCCATATAATTGCTATCGCAATAAAAAGATTTTTGAATGTCAAAGACAATCTTTAAACCTTTGTCTAACTCGAGTCACATGGATCCTTCAAGCACAACAGATAGATCATTGAGCGCAATGGGGATGTGCTGCTCTTCAGTGAGCCTCTTTCACGCCTTCTTGGTTTCCTTGGATTGTGATACGTGCTATATTGCTGTCTTGAACGACAAACAATTCTGGAAATTTCTCCATTCAGAAATTCAGAAAATGTTGTCTGAATGTAGATATTAGATACGCGCCATGCGCGGACTTTGCGGTGGCATCTCTCAATGACACAGCGTGTCCGGCGGGTATCACGAGAGAGAAACACGGCTGCAGTACACGCGTCATACGAACATGGCATATTACGGTGGCGCGATAAGCTGTATCGCTACTTTGCTTCAATACTAATCGCGTGAACGTGAAGCGTAATCGTGAGATGGTTTCTGCCGAATCTTTTCCGTTACCTTGTCCTCACCCGGAAGGTAATTTCCAGAACCTCTTTTGTTAATAGCCGGCGCAAGCAAATGACTTCTCCACGCCTCATATATCACATGAAACGAAGATCCGACACACACACACACACACACACACACACACACACACACACACACACACACACACACACACACACACACACACACACACACACACACACACACACACACACACACACACACACACACACACACACACACACACACACACACACACACACACACACACACACACACACGCGCGCCAAAGAAGAATTCTGTAGGTGGAACGGCTATCCGCTCTTGAGTCGACTTAAACGGCTTCCTCAGGCATGAGACCCCTTTACAGTAAGTAGAACACTTTCACGCGCTTGGACGACTTTGTACGAATGGAAATGTTTCATATCACGCAGTCATAGGCTTTCAGGTGTCATAAAATACGAAGTTGCCATGAACATGATTGTAACAGAGAACAATTTATGGAACTAAGTGCCGCTGGAGTCTCTCAATGCATTAGCGTTGTCTGTTTGCATTCCGAGCAAATGGTCCGTACTCTATTTTAATGACAGGTTCACATGGAAAGTAATGCCGTTTCTTCACACCAAAGCAATCCTGAGATATAGAACGCCCAAATGACGAGATCCCAGTCACCAATTATTTCTCTACAAGAATCATTCACGGCTTTTTTTCAGTAAATATAAATATGGGGTGTAAAAGATCAATACAAGGAACTCAAGGCGAACAAAACCGAATGTTTGCATACTGCTTCCAATTTTTGGCCCCACACGAAGTTCTTTTACCGAAGTTTCTTGCTGCATTAGGCTTTATTTTTGTGTTGATAATTCAAGAATAGATCAAGCCGTCGTAAAAAACCGCTCTCGTTAGAAATACACTTCATCGATCCGCCTGGAAAGTGAAAGTCTACCAAAAATCGAAAAAAAAAGATTTTCTGCTTGCCTTGTAAGACGTATACCCTAAAGAATTGTGTTGGGTGTCATGACTGACACGAGCCATCCGTGGTTGCTTAGTGGTTACGGTGTTGGGCAGATAAGCACGAGGTCGCGGCATCAAATCCCGGCCATGGCGGTCGCATTACGATGCATGGGGGCGAAATGCGAAAACACCCGTGCATTTATATTTAGGTGCACGCTAAAGAACCCCATGTGGTCCAAATTATCCCGGAGTCCCTCCCTACGGCGTGCCTCATAATCAGAATGGGGTTTTGGCACGTAAAACCCACAAATCTTTTTTTAATTAGTGACAAGGTCAGTATATACGGACATTTGTACCGCGTACAACGCTTGATTGATATGAAAATAGTATGAACTCAGATGAAATAATTCAAAGTAATTCGCCACCTCAACATATATCGCGTTACCTCCGGGGCGGTCGGATACATGGTCACGGAGGGCGCCTCACTACAGGAGTGGAAGGCAAAAACGCTCATGTACTTAGATTTGGGTGCACCTTAAAAAACTCCAGGTGGTCGAAAGGAATGCGGAGCTCCCACATTATCATGCGCCTCTTAACGCATTGTGAAGTTTGAGGTCACAAACGTCACATATTCCAAAGTCTGCTAGATGTACTGTACGTATATCTGGCTAACATCCCTGCCTTTTCGCCTTTCGTTTGTCTCTCTCTCTCTCTCTCTCTCTCCACACTTGAATAAGGCTGCTTCCTAGATAGCCTGGATTGACAACTATGGCATTCTCCCGAGAAGCTTCGTACTGAATGTTGACCAGCTTGCATTGTTTTGTGTTCTCAATCAAGAAGCACAGAAAAACGATGCACCACACATTGTGGGGGTTGTGGTAGCTCTGTATTACCGTAGCTACTGGCCTCCCTGGTTTTCTTAGTCCTTGTTGCTTTCTTCCGAAACACAAGAATTATATTATGAACCGTAATCTAACTCAAACTACGGTTTTGCTTAGGCTAAGCAATATTGTGTATATTGTTTTTTCATAAAAGGCAACGTTGACAGAAAAACAATGGCCCCCACACAGCACTGCAAATTTAGTACACATTAACCCGCGCTTGTAAACGTTTTTCCGATTTATGCTGAGGTCCGGGCCTATTTAAGAAAGCTCACTGAGAGTCACAGTGACGTTATAGATATGAGTGCACTTCTTCAAGCGTATGCTGACCAATGAGTGGTTTGCATACTATGCTACGTAAGAAAGTTCGAAGCTGGCACGTCGTGGTTTCCAAGTCATTGGTAATAATAAAAAAAGGCAGCAGTAATTGCGATTTATTATAGCTGTTGAAAGTGCGTAGGACTGTGTCTTCGACACCGAGGTCTAGACCGGCCTTCTAGTACGCGCATGGCACGGCGGCGCTCGCACCATTTCGATAAGGTGTACTGAGCTGTGAAGGATGGTTATCAGACATTTAAATTCCTTCTAAAGGGTTTGCCGAATGTTTCGTGCTGTTGTCATCGTCATTGTCACCGACAAACGCGAACATTGAAACGGCGATTGGCTTAAGCGCACCGGCGCCGCGCGAACGTTACAAACAGACAGCGGAGGCAGGCTCAAGCGAGCAATGAACGCATCACCACTTGAGTAAACGTGGCAGGGCCTACGTGAGCAAGGTTTAAAGTGCCTATATGTTTGTCAAGCTGTGGTTGCCTAGTCCATTCCCAAATCAGACGGAACAAACGCATGACTGTTTGCATTGTGCCTTATATATACATGCTTACTGCATCACTAAAAATACAACACTGATGCTAGAGAACACTTATATTAAAGAAAGAAACGAACAGTTTGAAAAACCCGAATGCTATAGACCATTTTCGTGGTGTAGTTTGCGCTAGCGCAACGAGATGGCGCCTTCGGCGGCACGCTGCAGGTTGCCCCAGCGCAAGCGCACCAATGCAAAACCATTACCGCTATTTCCCGGCTACAGTGCAAGCGGATGTCGGAAATGCAACTGGGCGTTCGCTAACGCACTGCGATTCATGCTGCGCAGTGTGGAGCGGTAGAGGGAAGACGTGTGCGAGAAAATTGCGAATTGCACACTGAGGAATAAAATGAATCGGTGTGAACAAGTTCACGGACTGCTGCTATGCATAAGGACTGCATGTGTTGCCGGCCCTTCGCGATGCATGGCTTCGCCATGAACCGGTGTCACATCTCATGCTACCTCCTGTTCGATGCGGTAATATTACAGATCCCGGGAAACAAGCTTATGATGCCCTAGCTCCGGTTGAACCGGCAGTGCCACGCAACGCGCCCGTCGTCGTGAAATTTAAGTTTCACGCACTTTCGCCTGACGACGAGTGTAGTTCATATTGACGGACAGTAAATGACGTTGGCTTAGGTTAGGCAAACAGAAGAAACATACCAGGTATTCACTGATTGGCACTAAATTTCACTTTCCTAACCAAATGCACACTTTATCAAAACCAGGAAGGCGCGGAAAACATTATGCTCATGATAACATGTGATCATGTAACAAACGAAAACGTCAAAACAGTATTTACAGTATTTCGACAACAATGAATTCTTCATTGCTGCACAGAAAAATTTGCAGTCTTGCTCGAAAGGCGAAGCATCGATTGCTATATCAAATTATTAGACCGCTGTACGAATCAAGGATAGTAGCTTTATGGGCCTTATAAACTTGTAAACAAAGGCATACTAACTAAATTTACAAGCATTACGTCACGCGTGCACGAGCAAACAACAACACATCTCACGCGATGACCGCGGGAACTCGTTGTCAAAACGCTGGAGTGAGGAAGCGTGGCGGCAGCAGCGAGTGATTTGACCTTCGTGCTGCCGCTCGCCTCAACGCGAACTAAGCGGCGAACACACAGCGCTCACGAAGCTATCAGCACTGGCAATATGCACTCCTTGCAGATGGCTTTCAAGATATACGACCCGTGCGGCCGCACCATACGTAGCAGCCGCCGGATCTGAACGCGAGGTTTTTTTTTTCCACCGCCATCAAATCAAAGGCGGCCGTCGCAGCTAGAATGGAACCCAGGACGTCAAACTCAGCAGCGCAATGCCATAACTACTGAGCTATGGCGCAATAAGGAAGCTCATTCAATAATATTGGCCTGCAGGAAGGCGGCGACCATGAAGCCACCCACCATTTTGGCTATCCCAGGCTTACCGCCGGAGATCATTTCCTTGATAGGCATCGGTGCGGTGGTCCCTTATGGGCAACCAGCATGCGCTCAGCAAACTTCTCCTCGGAAGCACAATACCGGTGCACTTCAATTCATGACGTCATGCTACCCAGCCCGAATACCACAAAAATTAAGGGGGACGCTCCCGAGTAAGGGGCGGCGATTTGGACATCACCGTTATCGCCACCTCGAGCACGGAGTGCAACCTTCGTTAGGTGGGAACTATTCGGCGCGACTGCAGCCGCATCAAGCGACGATCAGGAAAATCCGGGAGTTTTCGCAAAGAAAGCGCCACTTCGAATAACATAATGAATGTAACTGCCGAGATCCAAGATATAAACGGTCAGGCTTGGGTTGTGTTCCAGAAATACAATCGTCATTGGTGTGCCCAAAAGTTGTTAGTGGTCGAGGGTCACCGCAAACATGTGTGTTATCAGCTTAAAATGACTTTACATAGTGACCACAGCGATTCTGACCTTTATTCAATCCATAATTTTATGTTCAAGCTGCGCATGAGCGCTTGTCATGTTTTACAAACAATATGATCGTCTACAGCGGCATAATAAAAATGACTTCAGGTGGCATTATTCCTAGATGTGTCTACACATGGCATGATAAAGCATCAGGTGCCCATAGTACAGGAACCCTGCCTGGCACAGTCCATTGGCCTGTAATGAAAAGGATAATATGTAAATGTAACAAGCGCAATCAGGAACACAGTAACAAGCGAAAAAAAATATTTTCTTGTACGTTAGCGGTACTGACAAATCTAAATGCACGTTCATTATCTAAACGCACTTAGTGCGACTAAGATTTCGAAGGTGGGAGTTTGCGCAAGAACAATATTCATATAAATATTTTGTTATTCTAGTCTAATTCGTCATTTATTCCGAAGTGCCAAGGATGGGAGTACTAAGAAACTAGTGAAATTGTGGTTTAGAATTACCCTCTCCAGCAAAATAAACCAAATATTACTGCTATCTGTTCAGTTATATTTCTGGGCAGTAAATGTTTACCCTGAACAACATTTTTTCTTGCAAAATCGGACATTTATTATTGTGCGCATTCAAGAGGACGTACGTCCCTTTTGTAACAGGTGAACTTTACGTGTGCGCTTTTCTGCACACTTCCAGAGCGACAAGCATTCAAAGTGATGACTGTGTCAACGCCCCTACTATGGTGCGTCTATATATATATATATATATATATATATATATATATATATATATATAGTCGCGCGTCAATTCCTGCTCCCATACCCTCCGTTGCTGATGTCGGTGAGAGTTTGTACTGAACCACTTTTCGCCCGTAGCTTCGCGACCTATTTGGATTGACGTCGGTCTTTGTGCTATGTTGGGCTGCCGAAATTTGCTCGAATATAGCCGGTATTACGTGCATGCGTAATAATTTCGGTGTATTCAGTATACAGAACTTCTAGAGTACTTGCAACACTGAATATCGACAATGGTAGTTTCTCCAGAAGGAATTGAATGTACAATGTATTCCTCTGTTAAAGAGGACAGCACGCCGAACTTTTTTTCATCTTTCAAGTGCAGAAGCATCCCAATTAGCAGCAGACGTCGTCTGGTAGGCAGCGCTGCTACCTTTACATACTTCTCTCACCACTGCACCGGCATATCTTCTGCCCGCTGCTGCAGTGCCGACAAAGTGAGAATCGCACATCGGCATCTTTTCTACAGCGTGTACTAGCGTACTAGCTAACGTTAGACAAGCTCTCCACGATTAAATATGGAATATACGACGACGTAACCAATAGTATGCTGTTGCGTACTGCGACAAATTTTTTTCACACAGCAACTATGTATAAATAGATGACATCTAAACTTTTTAATTACCGAATGGAGGGAGCAAATTTTGATAGGGAAGTCATTGCATTCTGAAAGACCGGATTAAGTGGCTTTTAGTGCACTACGTAGAGCGTAAGTATTTTTTTGACGCGTTATAAAGGGAACGCGCGAAATATGAAAATAGCCGCATGTTTACGCATAGCCGTACAGCAACACCAGAGGCTACGCGTGGCGTGACTCGAACTCTGCTCATTGCCTGCCTCCGGTGCCACGTGAAAGTGGCGAGGCATCGGTTGTGGAATTAGTCACCGCGAACTGCGAAATGCGTTTTCCGTTGGGCGTTCCAAGCGGATACAGTAGCAGCTCCATTGAGGAAATGAATAAAAGCAACAGTTCATTTTGCTGCAAAAGAAGAATAAAGAAAAAGTTCAATCATTTCATGAAAATTAAGGGGGACGGGCAGCGTAGCCATCAAATTGCTGACGATAGGCTATTTTTATGCGTATGCATGTGAATATTATCACACTGCTTATTCAAAAATGTCTCCTTCCGCCGCCGCGTAGCTTTGTCATTTGTATTTACACCGTTGCGTTGCTGCGCATTGCTTGCGGAATTCTTTGCACACTTGCTTTGTCTTTTCCTTGAAGTCTTCCGATGTATTCGACGGCGTGTCGTAAACACTGTGCTTGAGGTAACACCACAAAAAGAATGTAAAAAATCGATATTTCAGGTCGGGCGACCTTGGTAAGGCGCCCACTGCACCCGATACACTTTTGCGGAAAAACTTCGTTGACCAATATCTGAGCCTAGTTGCTAGTATGTGCTGGCGCATTATCATGCTGATATTAACCTTCAAATTACTAGAAACAGGCGTGTTTAAGAAATAGGCACCAATGATCATTTTCAAGAAACATTAGACGTAGTGCTTCCCTGCGAGAGTTCTGTTGAGACAAAAAAAAAAAAAAAAAAATGGGGCCAATAATGGCACCTTAACATTAAAACATTAACAGACCGCTGGACTGGTGCTTCGCTTCGGCAGCGCAATGTGGATTGGTATTGCTTCAATAGTGAACGCCGTTCACATTCGCACGTGGATTGCGTGAAAAGCGCGCTTCATCAGTTCACAGAACATTGCTCAATGTGTCTTCTATCTCGTGTGTCTTTATGCGTAACGAATTTACGATATACTTACAATACTGAAGGTCTCGAGGCTGCAGTGCTTGGTGTAGCTACACGTGATAGGGGTGAAAAATTTCTTTTAACACTCTCCCCAGTGCAGCCTTGGACACGCCAGCCTATTCACAAATGACATACTGTATCTACAACGTGCCTACAGTAAAAGCTATATTACCAATTGCCGCTGCAAGTTCTTGAACTTCTGCAAAAGGCGCACCTGCATTTCAAGCAGCCGCGGACGCAGCGATAAGCGTCTGCAACGATCTTGGGCAACTTGGGCAAAAACCACGTCTACTGTTTCACGCATGTCACACCTTAGCCCTCATTTCATGCTTTTTTTTGCTTGGCTACGACGAGAAGAAACGACAGGGCTCGCTTTTGTTTACTGTAGATTGTTTTCCGTGCCTCTTGTCATACAATGCCACTGCGCACTGCATCGACTCGGAGCGCCACACGGAAAAGGAAGCCCGCAGTGACCTAACCTAACCTAACCTAACCAACCATAACACCGATGCCTCACCGCTGTCACGTGGCTGCCGAGCCAGGCACCGAGCAAAGTTAATTCTTCTGAGTCACACCTGGGATCGCTGGAGTCGCGGCGCGTAATCATGAGGCTTTTTCCATGTTTAGCGCGTTTTCAATATACCTCTGAAAAATTTATCCGCGGGACTAGCTAGCTCACTGAAAACATCAAAATCGGGTGTTTAAAGAATGCAAATACAACTTTCCTATCAATACTTGTGCCCTTTGTCGAGTAAAATGTTCGGTTAATAATATGTAATATCGATGGTTCGAATATGAAAATAACACTCCCGGGTTTGTCGCAGGTGACTGCTGACATAATACCATTAGTTACATCGCCGTATACCCTACAAATTCTTTTCAAGAGCTTGAATAATACAAGCTCGGACACGCTGCATAAACGTAAACTGCTCTGTAGCTATAGTGATAATACCAGCAGTGGACGATATTTCCTGTAGAGTAGCTATAAATACATACATCACTTCCAATTGGCGGGCACGTCTCCTCGGAATAGGTAACCGAGCTGTTGCAGGCGCTCTCGACGGTGGTGAACTCGACTCTGATTACAAGGCCTTTGGACAACTGCATCGAATGGAAAAAAAAGGACGGGATGATGCGATGCCATCGTAGCACGCACGCATACGTATTCACTGCGAAAGACGTGACGTAGTCAATGACACTCGTCGGCAGAAGCCTATGGCACACGAAAAGATTGAGAAAAGACAAACCAAAGTGAAAAATATAGCCACAATGCGCAGAACAAGTAACATACTACAATGCCATCGACACACGCGCTCGACAGTGAGAATGAAATTTCAGAATAACCTATACACTGAATGAAAGGAAAAAAGTCATAGGGTGTGGTGCCATAAATGCAAAGCTTCCCAAGCCTTCGAAATAGAAATTGTCATTTCTCACTGCTGAACAGCACACTCAGTTTGTTCAATGATGTCTGACTCTTGCGAACATGTATTTCTTTTGCCACGAAAAATGTGGCAGAAATAGGAAGCTACGCATTTTTCGCGTTTTGAGGCCTTTTTATGGGTGGAGCTGTAAACTATTCCCTGAAGTCCGGGACAGTCAGGTGGAATGCGAAGGTTAAAGGGCGAGCTCCGACCGTTCTAGTAGATGTAACGTCGGAGGACGGCTAGCCCTCTTTACCTAGCCCACCAGGGTATTGTGCCTGCCAGTATATCGGAGGTTAGATATCAGTGAAACATTGTATCATAATCCGGCTGTACAAGATGCAAAGAAGACAAAATATAGAAAGAAAACAGGACTTCACTGACGTTTCGGTAGCGGCCGAACCTTCTTGCGTGAGGACATTCCTTTTCTTGCGTATATTTATACTAACCTGCCTATATAACTGCGATAGAGCGAACAGGCAGCATTCCAACAAGCAAAAGGATGACCGTTTATTTCACAGTGCACTTATATAGACACGGATCACCTGATCCATAACACAAGGAATGCGCGCACTGGGTGCGCACTGATATGCGACGTCACGCTATAACACTTCTTCCCCCTTAGATTAACTTCGAAAGTCACTGGGTTGGTATCTGTTCGGGGGATGTCGCACACGGGCACTACGACGAAGAATTGGCAGCTCGGCTGTAGGTGCAGGGTCTGGCTGGTTCGAAGAGCCGGGGGCAGCTGTTCCGGGCGTGGGCGATTCAGGTAGCGGAAGCTGCTGATTTGCAGACTCTTTCGCGCCTGGAACCCCGAGAGGTGGCACGGCGACTGGCCCACTAGACATCGGAGCAGACGGATGAGCTGTGTCTTCCGAGGCTGTAGGAGCAGTTTGTACTGGCGGAAAGCTTGAGGAACCCGAGCTTGCGTAGCGGGCTCTGATGTGATCCACATGCGTAAATCGCACAGCCTGCGACACTTTCACCAGATAGGTTACGGGACTAACAACTTGCGTCACGACACCATCGTCCCACGACACGCTTTCACCTCGCACAGTTTTGACCCACACAGCGTCCCCCACAGAAAAACATCGAGGAACCCCACGCGACACATCATGGGTTTCTTTCATGCGCTGTTGCTGCTCCCGCATGGAACGCGTAAAATCTGGTTTAAGCAAAGAGAGCTTCACCCGTGGCTGTCTTTTCAAAAACAATTCTGCCGGGGTCTGGCCAGTGGTACTGTGTGGAGTATTCCGATAACTCATAAGATAGCTGTCCAAACACTCCAGGAAGGAATGCTTATTGTGGCTAAGTCCGTCATGTAAGACCTGCTTCAACAGAGCTTGTTTGGTTGTCTGCACTAAACGCTCGGCCGCTCCGTTAGAAGCGGCATGATACGGCGGCGTCTTAACATGCCTTACACCATTCACACTCAAGAACGTTGAGAACTCTTCCGAAATGAATTGCGGTCCATTATCACTCACCAGTACCTCGGGTAGACCGTAAGCTGCAAACACACAACGTAACTTTTCAATGGTTTTGTTAGCAGTAGTGGATGACACAGGCCAGACCTCGATCCATTTCGAGAACACGTCGACGAGGACTAACAACGCCTGGGAGCCCTTTACAGCATAGTCCACGTGCACGCGTTGCCAGGGTCTTGTGGGATAATTCCATGGCTGCAAGGGAACAGGTGAAGCCGCGTTCTGAACGGCCTGACACACCCGACACTGTCGAACGTAGCTCTCAATCGAAAGGTCGAGACCCGGCCACCAAACAAAGCTTCTTGCGAGCGCTTTCATGCGGCTAGCTCCCGGGTGGTCTTCATGCAATTGATGCAAAACCATTAGCCGAAGCTTATCAGGTATGATCACCCGTGATCCCCATGTTATGCATTCTTGCTCTACTGATAGCTCATCGCGACGTGAATAAAATGGTCTCAACTCTTCGGAGCACTGCGAAGGCCAGCCATTTAGAATGAAGTGTGTCACGCGAGATAAGGTGGGATCACGTCTGGTAGCTTTAGCCACGTCATCAGATTTTAGTGGCATGCTGTCAAAAAGCAAGAGACACTCGGGAGGCTTGTCGGCCGCTACAATAGGCCGTGGTAGCCTGGACAGAGCATCAGCCACTTCAACGTTTCTTCCTTTTCGATATTTTAGTTTATATCTATATGCTGCCAACGTCATTGCCCATCTTTGCATTCGAGCTGCCGCAAGGGTAGGCACAGATTTGTCTTGGCCTAATATTCCGAGCAGTGGCTGATGGTCTGTGTAAAGAGTGAACTCTCTTACATACAAGTAGCGGTGAAATTTTTTTAGCCCAAACATCAGTGCTAATGCTTCCCGCTCACCCTGAGCATAGTTCTTCTCAGCTGATGTAAGTGTTCTAGACGCAAACGCCACTGGCCTCTCTTGTCCCTCTGCAGTCTCATGAAAAAGAACAGCACCCAAACCATAGGGCGAAGCATCACATGACAGCGCAATTGGTTTCGCTACGTCGTAAAAGGTGAGCACAGTACTCTTCACAAGCAACTGCTTCGTAGCAGCAAAAGCTTCGCTACACTCCCGTGTCCACGACCACTTTTCGCCCTTGCGCAACAGACGATACAATGGTTCTGCCACGCAGGCAATGTTGCTTAAAAACTTTGCGTAAAAGTTTAACATGCCTAGATAAGCCTTTAGCTCTGTTTGACAAGTGGGCTCTGGCGCTTCCGTGACCGCTTTTATCTTTTCTTCCGTGGGATAGATACCATCAGCGCACACAGTGTGACCTAGATAAGTCACGGTGTCCTGAAAAAAACGACACTCTTCTTCTTTCAGAGTCACGTTGTAATCATTAAGCCGCCGCAGAACTAGTTCCAACGTCTTTTGGCAGTCGGTGAAGTTTTTTCCGGACACAATGACGTCATCTATGTAGCAACCTACGTGCGGTATGCCCTTGAGCACCTCATCCATGAATGACTGAAAAATGGCTGGCGCGCTGGCTACACCAAACGGTAACCGCTGGAACTCGAAAAGTCCCATGTGCGTGTTAATGGTTAGCAGTGGTCGGGACTCGGTAGCGAGCGGAATCTGCTGATACGCGGCTGAAAGATCCAGCACACAAAACACCTTGCCACCCGCTATTGCAGAGTACAAGTCTTCCGGACGAGGCAATGGGTAGTGGTCGGTCTTTAGCGCGGGATTTATTGTTACTTTGTAGTCCCCGCACAATCTCAGTGAGCCATCTTTTTTCTGAATCACAACCACTGGCGTTGCCCAATCGCTTTGCATCACGCGGCGTATAACTCCGCTTTTTTGCAGCCTTTCCAGCTCCTTTTCTACGTTATCTCGTAGCGCATATGGAACGTTTCTGGCCTTGCCAAAGACTGGCGTACAGTTCTGTTTAAGAACTATTCTTGCTTGGTAGTTCTTTACTACTCCGGGTTGCTTAGAAAACCCCCCTGGGAACTTTTGTTTCACTGCTTCCACCTTGCTAGCGTCGCTTACATTTACGGACAACACACTTTTCCAGTCAAGCCCTAGCATCTCGAGCCAATTTCGCCCCATCAGCAGTGGAAGCTGTTTGCCGTGATCTTTGACAATGATAACTGGCAGTCGTAAAGACTGCTTTCCTGTCGTAACGATAACGTTGCATTGCCCCTTCACTGGAATGGGTTCCCCAGTGTATGTTCTTAGGATGACTCGTGATGGCTCGCACTTGACATGAGGAAATGCGTTCAGCTTAACACTCTCAGGAATTAGGGTTACAGCAGCTCCCGTGTCAATCTGCATGCAGATGTCTTTCCCTTCTACGTTTACTTGCACTTCGTATCCAGAACGAACGGTGTTAATAACATGGTACACATCTAATTCAGAGTCACTATCAGAGCAGTCCACCACGTTCGCAGTTTTTAGTTCTCTGCACTTGCTGGGACACACCTTCTGTAAATGGCCGATTTGTGAACAGCTGTGACACTGGACATTCTTATACCAGCAAACACTAGCGGCATGCGCCTTGCCACATCTTTCGCAGATTCGCTTGACGTCCTTGAATTTCCGAAGCTTCAATTTCTTTTCAGTTCCCTGAACTCTTATCGCCATGGCATGCAGCGTCGCTTCCTTGCCTTCTGCATGCAGTAACGCTGTTTGTCGCGCAGCCTGCTCCCGGTCCAAGGCTATCTTGCACGCCTTTTCAAAGGTTAAACTGTCTTCAGCAAACAAGGCGAGTTGCGTTTCTTCGCGTCTTATGCCTGCCACTAATCTGTCTCGCAGTGCGTCTTGCAGGAACAGACCGAAATCGCACTTCCTTGCTAAATGCTTTAAGGCCACTATGAAATCCTCGACGCTTTCTTGTTCCTCTTGTGCTCGCTTGTTAAATTTGCAGCGCTCGGCGATCACAGAACAGCTTGGGCTATAGTGCTTCGTCAACAGCACTGTCACCTCTTCGAAGGATTTGTCCCCAGGAACGGCGGGTACTACCAAACTTTTGAGCACCTCGTACGTTCGTGGTCCTATCACGCTCAGAAATACGGCCAGCTTCTTTTCCTTTTTGATATCGTTTGCAGTGACGAAATGCTCAAAGCGTTCTAAATAGGATTCAAAATTCTGCTCCTTCTCGTCGTACTCGTCTAGCTTCCCCAGTCGCGCCATTTCCAGTGCAGTGACGGTATACTTATCGGTTCGCTCTCCCGATGACTGCGTTGACTCGTTGCTGTGGTACCGACGATTTCAACCGTTCCGGGCCAGGGCTGCCGCCGCCTTCCTTTCCGTGGCTGTCGACCGCCGACTGTCTACGATACTGCTTCAGCACTGAGCTAGTGGAAGCGGGCACATCCCATCTTCGTCGCCAGTGCGATAGAGCGAACAGGCAGCATTCCAACAAGCAAAAGGATGACCGTTTATTTCACAGTGCACTTATATAGACACGGATCACCTGATCCATAACACAAGGAATGCACGCACTGGGTGCGCACTGATATGCGACGTCACGCTATAACAATAACCACTAAAGGCGCGCATCCAAAGTTGTGTCATGGCGCACACATCTGCTCTGTGGAATGATACAAGAAATAATGACATAAAACAAGTTCATCATTGCCTTCATGAAAGTTAACTCGCGAGCACGTGGCGAATGGCCTCATCGTCCGCATGTTGCTTGACGTCGCAGCAAGGGATGAAAACGAAACATCGCGATTGCTACAAACTGCATGCACCCTCTTTTGCAGGTTTTCTTCGTTCTGTGTTGATACTGCATGCGAACGCAGAAAAAATGAATAATCTGATGCTACATGTCATACTCTCCGTTAACTGCGATTGCCTTCAAAGCTACGATAGATAGAGTCCGTTCGTATGAAATCTGAATGGCAACTTTTGTTCACGTGCGCGAATCAAATCATATCAACGTGAAGAGACGTTCGGGACAGGGCCTCATGAAAAAAAATATGTGGTTGATCCCTCTTATATAGGAATCGGTATAGAACACGAAAGTGAAACGTGTCTTCACAGAAGTAGTGTAATGTTTATTGCACATTGATATATAATGTCTATTGGTGTTTTGTGGCTAAAGCGCCCTTAGGCGTTGATGCACCCACGCTGACGCCTGGTGGCACGTCTCCTCCATCACGACTACCAACGTCGATGACCATGAGCAACCGTCGTGCATATGGAAGCTGCACTACGCTGCACACGCTAGCACAACGCGAAAGACGAAGCACGTAACTGACACACTAATACAACGCGCAAGACAAAGCACGTAACTGAATCGTCACCGAGTCAAATCAGCGCGTACAGCGCGTCGTAATTGCAGCCTCCGCGATCAACTTCAGAAACATTTTCAGAGCTAATTGCGGAGGCCACGCTCCGCTGTGCTGAGTACGGTGAACGCCACCTAGGTGGCGTTGGTAGTGCTTCTTGATGCCAGCGTCCCTTCGAATGCTGGCATCGAGGCGTCGTAGTGCTGAGACCACCGAAGCGTTCACTGTCGGTGCGCGTTAGTGTCATAATGCAGTACTTCTCTTTTCTGCTCGTAGGCGGCGGCACCGCCCCGAGCAAGAGCGCGGGTACACGGAGGAGTGTTAGATATATAAGGCGCGTCTGTGTAGCCTCTCTGCAAATGCGTTTGTGGCGCAATGGGTTAAACGCTCGGCGATCTATCGTCGCGGACCGAGAGGTCGTGGGTTCGATTTCCAAATTTTGCATGTTTGTGGAACTTTTTCTTCTGGTTTCTTTCTTTGTATTATGTTCGTGTACATTGTAAGCTGACGTATTTCCGTGACGGAAATACGTCAGTGAAGTCTTGGTGGACCCCGGCATAAAACACTTTCGTGTTAAAAAATAACTTTAGGTGACCTTAATGTTTTCTTTACGTGTCTTTAACGGCGCTAGCCCTTAGAATTTGGGTTAACCCACGTCTTTCTCCTACCACACCCAGAGGAGCTACTGACGACGTGTCCTAACGCACCGGCGAAGCGCGTGTAAGGACACGAACAAAGAATGGCTAACACTCCCGTAAGCAATGGCGCATTCCCCTGAAAACGCTGCCACCCCATTACGACGACAGAGGAGAAGTGAAATTATACGCTGTTATGATGAGCGGTCATGGAGGCAGCTGCAGAAGACGACGACGCACGCGTGAGCAGGGAGACGAGCGCGGTTGCGCCGAGGGACGCCAACGAGCCAGCTGTGGAAGAAGAGGACTACGCTCGAGCCATTGCTAATAGTTAATCATAATAATGATGAGAAAGACCTGACGGTTGATTGACCCTTTCTTTAACTAAACTGACGCTCCTATATCATGTCTATGCTATACAACTCTTAACTTGAAACATTCCATGCGTTTAGATGGGTTTTTATTTTTGTCACGGTTTCGGAGATAACTTCCGGTTGCCTAAGACCGACTTCCGGTGCGCTTCTTGAGAAACGCAGTGTCGCTTGGTGCTAGTGCCATAAAAAGAAGGGTCAGCTCCTGTCGTATTCTTTTTGCGTCTGCCTGCGGCGTCTCGCCGAATGCAGACGCAAAGAATGCAGACGCAAAGACGTGCTGACGACTAAGAGATGCGTTCAAAATCTTCCCGGCCCAAAGAGATTTTGAACGCATCTCTTAGTCGTCAGCACGTCCCCGTCTGCTGGTTTTAAATTCCGTGTCCTTGTAATCTGGCTTCGTCTTGTCGTAGAGAAACCTGTAATCGCGTACAGTTTCCTGTCTCCCTATTGGAATCTCCTTAACGATGTAGCGAGCGCGCACGGAGAACGCCACGGAGCGAAAAGCGGACGTTTGCGCCGTCGCCGCGGGAGGCAAGCCGGGGCAAGCCGACCTAGTTACGGCTAGCATTCCTGCGTTGGTTGCGGCAGCCGGAGAACGTCGCAAAATGGATCTTGCATCCATTCTCTGCACGGCAAGGAAACCTTGACGGGCGCGAGCACAACTACCCGCGCACGTCAGTCTGAGAATCAAAACGGTGCACGGCAAGTCACTGCGCCGCTACGTGAACGTGCCTTTATCCCGCAGGCGTGAAAGCGCGCGCGTCAGCCGCCGCTGCGGCGCCTTACGCAATGTGTGTAACTCGCGGCAGCAGGGACGTAGGCGACAGACACTAGTATGGAAGGTTATGTTTGCCCTGTCGTACACCTATTTCCTATTTGGCCTATCGCACACCTTCGAGCAGCACGAAGGTAAGCGATACGGGTTCTCGAGAATAAAAGCTTCGCTGTCGATGAAAAATTATTCCTTGTCGGGACATCTTGTAAGGCACCCGAAGTTTTGCGGCATTTGCTCTCGGCATTGAACTAACACTGAGGGTAGCAGATGCTAGGGTGACGCTGAATTATTGTACAACTCGATGCACGGGAACGATGAAGCAAGGACGTCATGCTGCCAGTGTATTTGTTGCAAGGAATATTTCACTAAGCTGGCTTTCTTTTGTTTGAGGGACAAAAGGAAGCAACAGTGGTTCGTAGGTCCGAATTTCCAACATGAAAATATCCTAGAAGAGGTCTGCACATTTTACGTGTATGCATTTATCATCTGTCGCATATACTGGGCAATTGCTGCTTGCGTACCTTGAATCTGCGACTTTCACCTGTTAAATAAACCAAGGACTCCAACTGTGAATTTGTGAAGCCAATCCTAATCTGATAAGTTTAAAGAACGGAAGTGGTGTCATGCAGCATTATCATTAGAATAAGAAACCGGTGATATGCTGTGCTACAAGTCGGAATTGGAGAAGATGGCGATGCACAGTATGAAGGTTATGATCTATGACCGGCGAGATTCAGCAGCGTGATCCACTGATACCAGTGTCGGAACAGAGCATACCCTATGTCACGCCGGATCTGCTCGGCCCGAATGCACAGCACGACAGCTTCGTTTTACGAGGTTGCAGGCTCAATGCCGGCCGCGGTAGCCGCATTTAAACAGGAGCGAAATGCAATAACGCTGGTCTACGGAAACATTTGGTGCAGTTTAAGCAACACCAGTCGGTTAAATTATTCTTTATCCCCTATACTATAGCGTCCCTCATATTATGGACAATTTGACATGCAAAACCTCAGAATTTAGATTAGGTAATAATTGCATAAGTATGTAGTGCAGGATGCCCTTTGGTGTCTATTAGTTCTCGAGGCAGAAGAACTGATCAGCGCTATTGTATGTTTCTTTCTCTTTTCGCGCTGCTAACCCCAATGAACAATTCAGATATAATAAGTTTGTTTTTAAGAACTACATTCAAGAAAAGCTAATGAGGCGTTCTTGATATCTTAGTGCTAAATTAAATTGAAAGCACATTGAATTGTTGCTGATCCGCAAACAATAGACCACTGCTTACCTGAGCGGCTGCCCGAGTCATATTTAGAAGAGTGTTCAGGTTGCCTTCATCCGGTTGAATAGTGGCGTTGTGTAGGGCTTGGTGGGCGAAGTACCGGTACGTCAATGAAGTAAGCGAGCTTTTTGGCGCGAGGACGCAGTCGCCAGGCTTTTGCTCTTGTTCCGGTTTCTCGAAGCATCCTTCGAAAAAGGTCGGCCACTTCGGATGTGACAAAGGCTAAGGACAGGAGCGCGAGCAAGAACTTGAACATTGCGTATTGTCGCAGGGGCGTAGTTTCCGTAGCGAGCACACTTGCAGGAAGGCGGCGGTAAACTTCGGAACGAATACCAGTGGTGGCCGATATTTGAGGTTGCTTTGCCCGGTTGGATTTGACAGCGGGCTAGTACGAACTGCACGGCTGGTTTTAACGATAGTCAGATGGGGGCGCTGGTGACACTGATAAATCGACGATTTGTTTTTTTTTTGCGTTAGAATGGCCTATCAGAGTGGTGGGAGAAAATTTGGAAGGTGTTTAGTCACTGCTACGATATGATAATAACGAAGAAAAAGCAGAGGAAATGCTCGCTGCAAAAAGAAAATGAATGAGTGTAAGCTTTATGACTAGGACCATGTGAGCATGTGGCAGTCTCGTCTTATTGCAATGAAAAAGCACCACGTTTTTTTTTATCAGCTGCTCGCTCCCAGGCAAGGAACACTTTCTTGCTGCCCGTCAAGAAGATTGTCCATTATGCTGTGTCATCATGCATAGCAATGGCTGAGGATTACACGGATTACGCGGAATATAAGGGAACGGAAGCGGTTGTCGAAGGGAGAACGCAGGCAATGCATTATGAGGTTTTACGGGCTGAAACAACAATCCGATTAGGAGACATGTCGTATTGGAGTACTCAGGAATATTTACACTACCTGAGGTTCTTTCACGTGCAGTGTAGTGATCTACGTAACAAAAACTTTGGTGAGAAACAATTAAAGTGAACGATAAAGAAAAAAAAAGCGTGTCTTGTACGCAATCTGCGGAAGACTGGACTTCGCTTGCGTCAGTGTGAACAGTTGCGTTTAGGGTGAACTTTTTTGCTGTCTTCCCTACGTAGGTTATGCGAGTTATGCCTGTGGTTAGACCACTGGAAAACGTCATGAGCTGGCGTGCATCGTATTGTTTCGTCCTACTGAGTCATCTTTATCTCACGCTCCGCAGTGTCTACATGCCATACGTTAACATAGAAAGAAAAAAATAATTATGCTGTTCTCCCACAAAGTGTGCGATTTAATCTTATGTGGTGAATTTTACGGGTTGCTGGTTTCGAGCTTAGGTTGGGGTAGGGAAAAGTGTTACATATAGCCCAACCTGCCTGTGCAAGGTGAGTTTCGTGTTTGACGAAGACGTCAACACGACGGTGCAACCATGACAGCATCACAGCGACGGCGACAATGTCATTTCTTCGACGACGATGACGTGATGCCAACAGCATGACGTCCACTGCGAAGAAGGTGCTTGTTCATCGAGCAAGGTCACTGCTACTTCTGCGTCTCCTTTTCAGCAGCACCAAGTTCTAGCCTCGGAGCCATAGGGAAAGGTGCGTGGGGAGTTGCTCAAAGAAAATTGCGCACAATTGCAAAAAGGAAATGGTTGCCATGTCACGGGACGGACACGCAAATTATTCTGTATGCACTAGTTGACAAGTAACATTGAGTATGCGCCCTAATTAAGAGAGCGTGTGGCTGTTGCGCTGTTGAACCCTGATTGAAATTTCGCTACCATCTTGTTTTTTTTGTTGAGGACGTCTGAGACAATTCCAGGCAGGCCAAAATGTGGTGGCGACACTGGCGAAAAGAAGCAAAGAATGCTTCGCATTCAAAACAAGTCGCATATTTAGAAACCCAAAGCAATCCAAAGAGTGCACAGTAGGCTGGCCGACAGGGGAGCATCGGAGCTCATTCCGTGCTGCGACCACGCCAGTGGCTCACGTCAGAGCAGTCAGGCATATGAAAACAAAGGTAAAAATAATTTTATGCTTTTACTCCCTGAACAAGAATCACGTGTAGTTCCATCAACACCAGGTAGTCCAGAAGGCCCCCGATGCGGCGGTGTGACTTGGCCTTCCCGTCCCGACGTGGGACCGGCCCGCGGTCCTCCCGCCGTAAAAACGGGGGGGGGGGGGGGGGGGGGGCGAGGACTTCTTCAAGACCTCGATAAATTTGACTATCTGCCTACCTACTGAAAGATACGTGTATGGCAGCTTCTGTGTGCACGTCCTAGCCATCCACAACTTTTCTTTTTGAGGAGTGGCACTGCCGTAATCGAGAGGCTAAGGTAGACGACGAAGATGTGCACGTCTGAAATGACCCCAGCAGTAGAGCAGCGCACAAGTATACCGGCGGAGAATCGGTAAGGCTGCCATCGACACAACATGCAGAAACAAAAACGGTAATCTTGTAAGATATTTTCGATTGACTAGTGTAAGAAACAAGGCATTTACTCAAGCGCTGTTCGACAATACATGGGCTCTACATGCGCTTCAATGAACACCAGGACTATTGTAAGTAGCTCCTTTTCCGCTGATTTTCTAGAATTGTGATAAGTAGGCAGAGATGGTATGTGAATTGTATACGTGCGGCAGCCCTATCGCCTTCACATCTGAGCACTTGTGCTCCGAGGTGCTTCTCAGAGGTGACACCATTTATTAGCGGCATAAATGTCCTTGGCGCTGGCGGTTTTCCTGTTTCCGCACCATATTTCCCTGTATGGCGCTCTACTTGATAGTTAAATTTTTATATTCTATGAGGCGTGCATCCTGCAGTGGACATAAATATAGGCTGATGATTATGATGATCCGATCAAGCGTAATGAGCTATGACAGGAAAACAAACGTACGAAAACGAATTATTAAGGAGACTTCCGTGAAAGCTGCACAAATTTGTTCTGCCGTTTTCGCAGTATTTTGCCAAAGCCTGATGCAGGCTTTCCTATTAATATCGCATTGACAATATGTCAAAAAGTGGCATAGTTTTGTTGTCGGTGGGCATGTTGCCCTTAGGCTACCTGTAGCGTCCTGTCCACAGGACACCACGCGCGTTGTGCTAAAACAACAAGGCCGTGAAATATAGCCAGTTGTTAACCAGCATACTCTAAATAATACTTGTCGTATTGGAGTATCCGTCGTGTCCGATTGTTTGTGAAATTGAGCTTCTTCAGTGACTTCCGCATTACGTGTACGTAGTTACGTGTAGTGTAGTTACGCGTTGTAGTAATAATGACAGAATGTCTTACCAAGATATACCTCTAAAGTACGTCTCTAAGCGTTCCCGTGCCGTTGCTGCTAGTACGCTTGAAAACCGCTAATAAAAATAATACTGCGCAGCAAAGCATTTAGATCCCGAGGCGCATTGCGCAGTAATGTCGGAAACAAACTCATTGAATGCTCTACGACAGAGGCGTTTAGAACCAATGATAATCAGTTTTATAAAGTCCTCCGTAATATATGCCCAACAGAATACCGGTGTTCGAATGAGCTGTTTCATGCCGACTCGGAGTACTCCACTGGTACCAGTAGGTGTGTCTCAACCGTTCAATGAAACGACGGGCACCGATCGACGCTCAACGTGGGATTGGGCGCCGAAAAAATGTGCTCTAAAAAACAGACAAATTTCTCTCTGCGAAAAAGAAAACTTTTTTCATCTTAAGCTTTATGAAAGGGAACATGTGAGCCGGTGGCAGTGTCGTTTCGTTGCAACGAAAATGCGAAAGGCTATGTTGTATAAGTTGCTCGCCCCTGCGGCAAGGATTTCTTTATTGCTGGCCGCCAAGAAGAAATCCAAATATGTTGTGCAGTATGCATTAGATCATGATTATACTGATCATGAGGATTAAAAGTCGACTGACATGCTTGTACAAGAGAGAATTCAGACATTAACTTCTCGTTTTACTTGCGTAAATCGCAACCCGATTACGGTGCCGCCGTGGTAGGGGACTCCGGAATAATTCAGACCAACTAGAGTTGTTTATTTTTTCATCGTAGTCGACTACGTAAGAAAGATATTGGGTGGAAACAATTTGAGTGAGCGATAAAAAAAATAGGTGTGTCCTGTATGCATTATGTGGAATACTTGGCTTGTGCTTCGCTATTGGTAACCAATAGCGAAGCACAAGAACACCAAGAAGCACCAAACCTCAGAATTCAATAATTCAGTTATTGACACGAGAAAACACGCCTAAGGGTGCAATTTTCTTTAGTGTTTAGCGTCAACCTAAACGAAGCACACAAAGACGAGAAACACACAGCACATTCGCCACTTGGAAATAATTTTTATGTTCAGCAAACAAACACATTTTCAAAAAAAAATTTGGAAGGTGCAGGAAAAGGTTTGCGGCCATAGTGAAACAACTTGATGATATGGGAAATAAATTCGTCAGAGAACTGTATTCACAGCATTACACATGTAATACATTCTTCAAGACTGCGCAAAATATCTAGTCGTCACTCACACAAGCATCATCACTCAATATGAAACACTTCCATAAACTGGCGTGATAGTCTGTCACCTGACCTAGTAAGGTTTCGGAATTTAAAATGAATAGGCTAGTATGCAGAAGTTGGACGACGTGCTGGTAAGTGCAAACTAGCCTTATTCTTGACCTATTAGTCATTTTACGGGTCAATCGTTTACGCAGTGGCCTATCTACAAGACGTAGGCCCTTCTGAAACGGAGGGAAAGTGCCAAATGAACGCCAATGGTGTAGAAATTCTAAGGCAATTAATGTCTTATTTTTTTTACCACACAATGAACTTAACGAGACCCACCACGGTGGCTCAGCAGCTGTGGCCTTGCGCTGCTAAGCAGGATGTCGCAGGTTCGATTGCCGCTAGCGGCAGCCGCAAGGCATGGAACTTTCACGGCAGAAAGCCTCATCTTAGCAAATTTTTCCCTGCATTTCCCTACCGTGGCGTGCTCATAATCAAATCATTGTTCTGGCACTAAAATCTAATTCCTTCCAACAACGATACCTCTCATACATTATGCGCTGCAATAAAGAATTTATCCTTGCAAGAATGTTTTCATACGCTGTTTTGAAGAAGTTTTGATTTCAAATATCGTGACAAACCTTCACTGTGCGGTGAATCAGTCATTCACAATTTGCCCCCTTCTCCGTCACTTCCTACACACGACGTTCCCTATGACGTAAGCTCAGTGGTCCACCACAGGATGAGACGTTTACAACTGCCGTCCTCTTCCAACAATCTCTTTCTTTGCTTGCGTGGTGTGTGTTGTGCTTACGCATTGTAAGGAACCCCAGTGAAGGGTTGAAAACTGGAGTTTTCGCTGTGGTTAACCTTCCTGCCTTTCTATTTTCTATTGTATTCTTGTATTCTATTGGATAGTATTCTGCGGTACTTTTTTCTGTTGTATACCGTAATTGTGTGTTCGGTAATGTGGTAAAAATACGGTTGCAATGGTTTCCTTGCCTTGTAAAAAAAGAAAACAACAGTTAAAGTAACTGCATATTTGGAAGAAATGATCAGTTGTGCTTGCCTTGTTTTGCGAGAATCAACACTGTTCGTTATCAGTCGGCGTACAGTGGTTTCTGCTCGAAGGCTTGTTAGAATTACGCAAAGAATGAAATTTGACACAGCACTGCGAGAACACCAAAATTGCGCTTTATTCGATGATTGCGCTCATGTATGTGTTCGATGTTTATGGTTTATTCGATGTTTGCGCTATACCAGTCAAAAGTCTTGCGCACATTACAGAGTTATAATTTTTTTTGCGAAATATATAATCACTACTTGCGTGGTCCACACCGGGCATCTTCAAGCGTCAGGTTACCAGCGAAGAGGAATCTTGCCTGACACAGTCCATTCGCCTGAAATGCGGGAGAGCAGACGCAAATGCAACTGGCTAAAATGACAGCATGCATAGAAGCCCAAATTAAAGCTCCTCATAAATCTTGTTGCTCATAAACATTCAAAATTGTTGTATACTGGGTCACTGATTCTATACGAAGTATAATTGTGCCCTTTTATGCAGTAATATTAAATGAACGTTTGCGCTCTAACAAACCGCGTTTACATCGTTTGGGGCGTATATTGTCCCCAAACAGTAATCTTCATCTGCTTTGACTGCGTTTCATTTCTTTTAAACACTGCAATCCTTACTTTCATGTTAGGAATGCCATGCCACGCCGATTATGCGTATTGTGTTCGTGAGCTCGAACAACCGGGCATGATTATATAAAAGAAAAGCACTTAGATAGATGATAATTATTGAATGGAGACAAGATAAGCTCCAAGGAAGACAATCTTTTCTTAGAGTGCGATCCTTGGCAATTGTACGTAATTGATGAAATGGGACCGCGAGAAAGAAACCGTAGTAAACGCGGCACTGTTGAAAGTTATGGACACCAAATTCAGACAACAAACAAACAACGCTTTCAAACGATACCGTTTTGAGCGCGCTACTAGTTTTCGAACAAGGCCAACGATGACAACATATTTACCCTCTTATTCTAGAACGTTTCTGGTCTCGAAATACTACCTCGACTCAAACGTAGATGCTAGCGAGCGTCACCCTTTGAGAGAAGTAGCCATTGCGCTTCATTGGCTGTTTGTAACCGCTCTGGTTCATAGCTGATGACAATAAATCATGATTATCATAATCAACATGAAGTGGAGGAAGACCTTCATTCCGAGAATTGTTTGAGAATGCTAGGGTGATTTGTCCAGCCTGACAGAAAATCCAGTTGAAAATCGCTATGGTGTTGGATTACCTGAAGTATCTGACGAGACTATGATGAGATGTACGTTTGAAAGGGACCGTGAATCTTATTGCAAGGTTGTGCAACATGAAAGCAGCGATCAGCTAGCTATTGGATTCTCTCGCTGTCAACCGCTCGCTTTCTTACTGCAACAGAGTTTGTGATAACCCGATCGTAAAGATTATATCTGCAGCGCAAAACCCTTAAGCGTCAGAAGTGCGTGGACAAAAGTGACAAAGGAGGTTGTGTGATGACTAAAACACTTCACTCTACGGGTTATCTACCTTTCAGGTGCAAGTGTGATAGTTCACCTATCATCGTAAATTGCCTGCATCGAATACAGAATACCTGTAATTTTCGACACAGAAGCATATTGTGTAGTGACAGAGAGATCATGAATCGTTGACAAGTAAACGTACTACACCCATAAACAGTAATTTCTGTGACGGCATTTCGTATATAAGCATGGATCTAAATTTTATGCGGCTGCTAAAACACTTGATGCACTGCTACCAAAATCTAAGTGATTAAAGTGAGCGGCTAGTCCCTGACTATTTGAGCAACACCATAGGGACGGGGCAACAGCCGCTTATACAGAACCTGTGTGAAAACACCTTTAACCATTCATGATGGGGTGCCGCCGAAACCACTGAGTTCGCGACTTTGAGATCAACGGTTCGAACCACGTGTACATTAGCAGTTACTTTTCTTTTTTTTCTAGGTAGTTGACGGGCCCCGCCCCCAGATACTTCTTACTAAAAAGTACTGTTTTGCACCAACAGCGGTTAATTGCAAGGAAACACTTCAGGTTAGAGGTGAGCGAAAGGACAGCACATCATCTGGCATCCAGTGGTAGGCTTGCTTGCAGTAGTTGGTTTTGAGCACCTGGCAACCTGCACGTCATTTGCTTCGGAGAAAGTTGGAGTGATCAGGTACTGTGGAAAAATAATGCAACTTCATGACGTAGACTAGATAGAAGCTGGAAGAGGGATACCTCGGACTGATGCGTTGGAAAATGCATTTTTGGCACATTATAATATTCTACACGATTTATATCCCAATCACCAACGTGTTAACTTCTGTCAACGGACTGCAGGCATGGAGCAGAGCCTTGCCAAGCACGCTGGGAAATGGTGCACTTGAGCACTGATGAAGAACGTTCATAGTTTTTGTTTGTTTTGTGTGTAAGGATACTGATGGCCCCTAACACCGCTATTCGGTATTAATGAGCAATAGTGCTACTTAATAACTGCGACTCAGCGGAGGCTGTGAAAGCTTTGGCTGGCCTGGCCGGTCAAACACTTGTCGTATTGTGGTCTCATCACCTCAAGCTTTTGGCTTAGAATCCTGCAGTGTAGGGCTGGCGCGGCGGCCAGCCAAGTTACGTCACTGACAGAATCTTGATTTTTTTCTGTGGAATGAAAGGTTACACGGTCATTACATTTATTTGTGGTGAATATATTATGCAAAAAGGTATCACTACCACGTCAGATGAAATATTGCTCGTGTGACTGCGATGTCTTTCCGAAGGACAGGTACAATCGATTCAAAAGAAACGATTGGGCTGAAGCTTCTTTCGTATTGGGATTATATATTGGGACAGGCGGCTTTGGTCAATGCATAAAATATTCAACAGAAAAGAAAATTCATGGAAGAAACCAAAAGGCATTATGTTGCTCTTGTATTTCACGGTCATGTGTTCGTTTGCTCATCTACGGCCTTTCATACAGCCAAGTCGGAGGTAAACATACTTCCGTTTTTTTTTTCTAAAGTGAACCGATTTGCCACTCGGTGCTATGTATTTCTTGCCCTCTCCTGTCATTGTCATTTGGCGCTACACATATTCCCGGCAGCTCCTTGGAAGCGTTACCTGACTGCCATGTGGCGAGCACTGCTCCCTGGAATAGACGACAGAGCTGTTGCAAGTGCTCTCGACGGTGGTGAACTCGACTCTGACTACGATCCCGTCCGAAACCTGCATGGAATGCGAAGAAAGAAAGAAAGCAAAACACGCCATGACCAAGACGCTGGAGTAATGTCGCATATATACTCCAAATTATTTGACAAGCCGAGCTGAAAGGTAGAAGCACAGGAAAAATGACGCATGTCACAAGAAGATACCCGCCGAGGTGGCTCAGTCAGCTAAGGCGTTGCGCTGCTGAGCACGAGATCGCGGGATCAAATCCCGGCCGCGGCGGCCGCATTTCGATGGAGGCGAAATGCAAACACGGTCGTGTGCTTGCGTTTTAGTGCACGTTAAAGAACCCCAGGTGGTCAAAATTAATCCGAAGCTCTCCACTGCGGCGTGCCTCATATTTAGAACTGGTTTTGGCACTTAAAATCCCAGAAAGAAGTCACAAGAAGATACCCTGACACCGCTGTGGTGAAAGGCAGCTGAAAATTCCAGCCCACAGGAAAAAGAAAACAAATGCTGTCCTGCAGTATTAAGACGCGCACTATATCAACACGGCTGCCTGCAAAAAATATTAAAAGTGCGAAATGTTAGGAAAACCACATTTGAAAACGCCTAATGTAATGCAGTGTACGTAGTTCCAAACTCACCAAGCCATCTATTCCCTGTAACGTTCCCACTCTGATGGAATGACGAATGGGACTATTCCATCATATAAAGGGTGTGCCTGCTAAGTAAGCTCAGCCTGAGGATTATATTATGCCAAGGCACTCAATGGATTACGTCACCAAATGCACGTTGCTGGTTGTTATATGGAGCAAGTCATTATTTGTTGAATTCTGTTCGAATATTTATTTAGGTATAAATCACTGAGTCCGCAAGTTTTAATTACTTTAATTACTTTTAATGAGAAAGTCGTAGAGCGTGTACGGAAAGATCTAATTCAGCAACTTTAGACTTTCTATTTATTACGTAATTGGTTCTTCCGCGTCCTAAAGCAAGCCAGCGAAATATGGAAAGAGACACGTGACATGACGGCATGAGCGCCGCGATTGCAGTGCTCTCAAACATGCCGCGTGTAAATGAACAACGCATTTAGCCTGGTGCATTGTCGCTTGATAAGCGACAGGGCAGAGGCGCAGATGTTGACAGCGTGATTTCCGTCAGTGATACGCTTTCGTGGCGACGGTTATGAGAGCAACCAGCAGCCAAGGCACCATACTAGACTAAGTGCACAAAAAAGTCGCGTGCAGTGGCTGTTTTATACCGTCGCAGTTATCACTGCTCCCATTCGCATGCTTATCAATAGCTAAATAACATGGGCTGGTTTGCTTTGTTCTGAGTACAGCAGTGTCCCGTGTTCAGAACTTGTGAAGGCGTGAAAAATTCAGAATTAGCTGTAGCGTTTCGCCGGTCTCATTAACTCTGTGTAACCAGTATGTGCTTTTATTTTGCTGCAAAGTCAATCATTCTCTATTGTGGCACGCTGTCATAATGTAAACATACGCTAAAGAACGCACTGTGGTTATTTTGACTGCTTGACATATCACTAATCTTTATCCACTTCGCTGATCACTGCAGCACCGCAATTCCTCGCGACCTGATAACTGTTACTCTCTGCGGGAAATTCAGACTGTAACGTTACGTACACTCTTCAATGTTCGAAGATGCGCGAGGGGACCCAGACCATTGATAACCATAGGACGAGCACTTGCTATCGACTGTTTGTGCCAGCCTATTAGGTAATCAAAGGTAGCTCATTTTTAGTTTTCGGAACTAGCGCAGCAGGTAGCTTCCGCGCAATGTTATTGAGTGTTAAAAAAGAACCGTTATACCACGGCTGCTGGTTATGCAATCGAAAACAAACCCATGCGTGCAACAGATTCGACGGAACAGTTAGCGTCGCGGATGCATGCAGTCAGCGAGACGGCCCAGTATGCGATGGTGTTGCACACCTCTTTCTTTGCTTTGGTTTAACGCTTTTTAGTTCTATGGGAAATAATGAGATGCTACAAAATTAAAATCTTGCATACTATAGGTCAACAAAAAAGAAAAGCGGCTGATATGGTCCAGTTATATGGTTGCTGCCACTCACAAAGAAAAGAAGTTATTAAAGTACACAGTATTGACCGGCCGGTAACTTGACGAGTACAACTTACGTGAGTTGCTGCTCGAGTCACATTAAGAAGAGTGTTCAGATTGCCAACATACGGCTGATGAGCGACGTTCTCGAGGACTTGGTGGGCGAAGTTTCTGTACGTGTTCGAAAGAAGCCAGCTTCGTGGTAGGAGGACGCACTCACTTGCCTTTTGTCGCTGGTGAACCTCTTCTACGCAATCATCGAAAAAGTCGACCATGTGGGACGCAACAAAGGCCGAGCACAGCAACACGAGAAAGGTGAACTTGAACATTGCGTCTCGTCGTAGGCACGTCTTTTCTGTAGAAAATGAGACTGACAGGAAATTGTCGTTCAGGCACGGAAGTTATTCCAGTGCGGGCAGATAGAGGACAGAGCGTCGACTGGGTGCGTTTGATAGCGGTCAAAGAAGGGCCCGAGGTTGGTTTAGCCATGTTTAGACAGTTGACGGGGCCGCTCTTGGCTTTGATAAGTTAACGCGACTGAGTGGCTCTTCCGGCAGATTTGCGAAGCGCGATGGTGGCAATAAATGCTTATCTCGATGCCTCAGCGGGAATGATATACTACTCGCACGGTGCAAGAAATATAATTTAGGTGTTAACATTCAATACGAAGACGCCGCCAGATAGCGTTGGAAGCTGCACTCTTGTAAGGGTGCGACTGTGTTCACAACAAATCCGTGCAAGGGCGGGGACTCGCCTCGATGACCGTTTCACCATTTTCTTTTTTTTCCGCCCTCTCTGTGTGGTTAAAGTCCCTATATAAAAAAAGTACCGCCATCTACTCTTTCCTCCCCCGTCTCATCTCCTAAAGCGCTTGTCTTTTTCTTTACTTTGTGCTTGCGCAAGCAAGTCGACAGTGGCGCACCTAGAAAGTCCAAGTTGAAGCTTTAAGGCCGGGCGCGCACCGCCACCGCCAGCGAATGCGGCTGCGCAGTGTGATTTTCAACATGGCGCTGAGGCGGAAAAAATATATAAAGAAGTGAAAGCGCGCGCTATCATCGTCGAATCGGAAGTACAGGAGAGAGAGAGAAGCGGCGTTGATCAAAAGATGGCGGTACTTTTCTTATATAGGGACTTTATGTTTGGTGGCGTTCCCACGACGCCGGCGTTGGCACGGAGAACACACTGGGCTGGTGGTGACTAGGCACAACTGTGGCTGTTGTTAAGTGATCGATGGTGTTCCTAATCAAACGCATCATTGTTTTGATGATCCAAATATAATATTACTATAAGGGAGGGAGCAGTCTACCTCACTTTCATCGGAACTGGAGTGACTTATTCAAAATACAAAAACAAACATTACAATAAAAACAATAGAAGCACTAGCAAGACGCAAACAATGACTTAACTGCTGTGTTCTTAGTTTCTGTGTACCTAAATACAGCCTACGATGCCTACTTCCGCAGGGCTACGCCTAGGATCTCCCTTGCTGCGCGTGCGGTCTCGCCTTCCCCTAGTCGCGGTGTGTCGACACACGGAGTGGGTCGGAGTTTCAAGATAGGGCGCCTATTGAATATCAAGTAGCACGGCCTATTGAATATCTAGTAGCACGGCCTATTCAATATCGAGTAGCACGGCCTATTGAATATCGAGTAGCACGGCCTATTGAATATCGGGTAGCACGGTCTCAAGGATTCGATTATATGTGAAGAGCAGCACGCGGGGACGCCTGGTACACTCGTTGTCTTGTTGGCGCATGCACATGGCTATCTTGGGCTAAGTAAAGACGCGGCCTTCGCGCCTTCGGGCGAGTAGCAGGAGTGGTGTGGCTGGCAGCGCGACATTCGAGTTTAACGTTTAACGGGTGCAATCGTCAGAACTGATTCCGATTGCACAATACTTAAATAATTGGCTGTCTAAAATTTGTAAATTGCAATTTTAGTTGTAAGTAATTACTTTATTGGAACACTGAAGCACTTTTTACGAAGCGATATCTTCCAAGGCTTCTATCCGGCAGCGGCCGGTAGTAAGCGTTCGCTTCAATGCGTGCGTGCCGTCTGACCTTAAGTGTCGTGTGGTTCGAGGCTAGTGGATTGTTCAAAGCTAGTCTAAGTTAGCTAGACCGGACGGCTAAGACATCGATAAGCAGGGCGGCCAAAGTTTAATTCTAACGCGGGCGGCCGTGGCTGAGCGGGAGCAGACGATAGTCGGTTTCTTCCGAAATCACGCGTAATTATTATCGAAATTCGAAAGCAGATTTTTACTGACTTCATCGTGTTTATTAAACTGATTCATCAACTATACACAGTAGCTGAAGGAAGAAGCGCACTTTTCCAAACACCCTTCTTGATCGACGTCAGCTATTGGCCAACAGCAGCGACGTATTAAAATCTGCGATATTACGAAATATAGCACCCAGGAAAGAGTGGGCCGCAGGCTTCCTTTGAAAAAAGAGAGTTTGAGAAAAAGGTGACTTCGCGCTCAGCTTGTGAAATCCACGCGCCGCGCACGACTGCAAACTTTGACTGGGATGTTCACAGCAGCGAATGCCATCCGCGGACGGTGTTTTTTCAACTTGTAACTTGTGTAACAGCGCGAAAAATAACAAGAAAGGGACGACGATAGAGACAGAGTGAAAAGAGTGCTGACTTCCAGCTGTTTATTCTACTGACGATGCTAGGCATATGTACACATACGAAGCGTCAGCAAGAAAGGAAAATCAGGGGGATAAGGGAAGAAACATCAGTCAGCATGAATGGCACAAGGTGATATCAACATGGACCAAATCACCAACCATCTAAATACCGTAGTTCTTCCTTAGTCAATGTTAGTGATGGCCTGCTCACACACATTTCTCCCACACGAGCAATCTTAACCGCCTCAATTATTTATCTGACGCACTGATCTTTGTGTCGAAATACAATCCCGCTTTTCTTGAACTTAGGCTTGCATGGCTTGGTATGACGACACGTAGTCTTATCACCACATTTACGGCAATGTAACCCAAGCTGGCCCTGATTACCGTCACTTACATTCTTGCCGTGCTCTCTTAGTCTGGTGTTTATGCATCTGCCAGTCTGTCCAATGTATTCGCGTCCGCAAGCCAACGGCACGCGATATACGACACCCTCGTCACAAGATGCAAAACGATCCTGGTGTTGAATCTTGCATGATTTCTTCTCTTTGATATTGCACGGGTTTGTTTTCTTGCATAGGATTGAAAGTTTCAGCGGAGCTGAAAACACAACATCAATGCCTACACGTTTCCCAATCTTCTTTAGATTGTGGGAAGTTTGGTGGATGTACGGAATAACGGCTATTTTCCTGCGCACGTCCGAAGCTGCCACATCTTTCTTCTCAGATTGCCGAACTGCTCTCATATTTTGCAACAAGCCCTCAGCCACGGAGACCACCAGGGGTTCCGGGTATCCCGCGTCAGACAGCCGTCTATTTTGAAGTGCTAGGCTTTCATGGAGCATATGTTCACAAGACTTTGTTAGAGCATTAGTAAAGCAGTACTTAACAATGCTACGTTTCACGAGCTTTGAGTCGGACTGATACAGCCGGCAATAAAGCTTTTTTTTGCTCTCGGTTCATAACCCCAACATACGTGATCATTAAAAAACTGTAGTCGTAGCTCTAAAACCTAATTGAATTCTTCTCAGGCAGTTCATGCGTCAAAATTAAGGGGTTTAAGTTGCGCTTGAAAATATCAAGCACGTTTCCAACTGAGTCATAAAAATCCGCATTGGCGTTGTCAATGATGATTAGAAAGTCGTCCACAAATCAAAAAACTTTGATTACATTAGTTCCATCGAGACATGTGTTGATCTTCCTGTCATGCATAGCTAAAACAGGTCGCTGAGGACAGGGGCGATACATGACCCAATGCAAATTCCGCGTTATTGCAGGTAAATACCTTTGTCCCAAGTGGCAAAGGTAGATCTCAGATACACCTCAAGCAATTCCAAGAAACCACTAACGGATACTCCACAACTGTGGTGAAATGAAACGGCACCTAACCTGTCAATAGCCTGCTCAACACATGATATTAGTGCATCTTGCGGTAAAGAGTAGAAAAGGTCTTTTATATCTATAGAAAAGGCAGACACATTTGCATTCTTATGCTGCAGCAAGTATTCAGCAACCTGCGTGGAATTCTTTACTAGGAATGGGTCTTCAATTTTAAGCATGGTCAGCTTATCTTGCAGAAAAAGAGCTAAACATTTCTGCTATGTTCCCTTCTCCGTAATAATAACACGAAGGGTACAGCTATCCTTATGAGTCTTTGCCTAAAAAAAAACATATCTAAACATGTTTTTTTTTTCATTTCCTGGATTTGCTTTACAAGTGTTTTTTACAAGTGTTGCTTTACAGGTGTTTTTTCACCAAGCCCGAGGGGTGGTTCAGGGACCCTTCAAATGGTAATGTCAATACTTTTGTGATTAAGGTAATATAAACTTTCATTGTTGTTTAAAAAAATGTCTGCCTCTTAGAGTAAGTTGAACTCAATAAGTAGAATTGCGCTACCTACTGCAGCCACACCACTCCTGCTACTCGCCCGAAGTTGCGAGACCCACGTCCTTTATTTAGCCCAAGAGAGCCATGTGCAAGCGCCAACAAGACAACGAGTGTACCAGGCGTCCCCGCGTGCTGCTCTTCACATATAATCGAATGCTTAAGGCCGTGCTACTCGATATTCAATAGGCGGTGCTACTTGATATTCAATAGGCGGTGCTACTTGATATTCAATAGGCGGTGCTACCTGATATTCAATAGGCGGTGCTACTTGATATTCAATAGGCGGTGTCACTTGATATTCAATAGGCGCCCTATCTTGCAACTCCGACCCACTCCGTGTGTCGACACGCCGCCGCTCCCCACTAGGGGAAGGCGAGATCGCACGCGCAGCAAGGGAGATCCTAGGCGTAGCCTTGCGGAAGTAGGCATCCTAGGCTGTATTTAGGTACACAGAAACTAAGAACACAGCAGTGAAGTCATTGTTTGCGTCTTGCTAGTGCTGCTATTGTTTTTATTGTAATGTTTGTTTTTGTATTTTGAATAAGTCACTCCAGTTCCGATCAAAGTATAAATTCCTAAAAAAGCATCGAAGACGTACTTTATATGACGTACGCTGGAAAGCAAATCGATCAATCTTGCTGATGCGTAAGCAACCTTTGACGGGCTGGAGAGAAATTATTGTTTTTCACATGCAGTCGACTTGTACTAATGACGCACGGAATTCATTAGGAGCGAAATGATCACCATAGTACATCGGCATTTTAAAATATTCCTCATTGGAGTAGCGAATGTAGATACAACTTAACCTTTAGACATAGTTGAAAGCATGATACGCCTTTTTGTTGCTTTTTTTCCTTATTTTGGCAATCTATAATGCACGTAGGTCATTGGCAGGTACGGAATTTCTTTACCAACTTCGACCTTCTGCTCCATTGAGAGGCGTTCGAAAAGCACGGCGAACGTTTCATGCAACGTGAAAACCTTTTTTATGTGTACACTTTCTACGCCTTTACAATGTTCCATGTTCAATGCAGAAAAGGGGATGCTGCTCAGATTGTAATACGTATGAAATGAATAAATCGGCCTAGACAACCAGCCTACGGAACTATGAATCATTGGTGGGAATATCAGAAGTGATACCCTTCGATCAATAAATGTAGTTCTGCATGGCTATGAAATTCACGCCTGGCCATCAGCTCAAAAAAAAAAAACGGTTTGATTAGCGCTCCGGGGCTCTAAATGATACGAAACGCTACCTAAATATGCTTGTCACCATATTTAGACATGAACAATTCCAATGTTACCATCGTCGCAAAACGCAAATAAAATAACCTCATTTCATCATTGAAGCACACCATACCCAGTAGACAAAAGTTGCATTCATGAGCCATCCCTGAATCACGGTGACCGAAAAATAAATATATTTTCTGCACAAATGGAAACGTGTTGAGAGTACCTGCACGTGGAAGTGGTATTTCAGATGTAACGGTTGTGTTTTTTTTTTGTTCGCGTAAAGCTTGTGGTTATCTCTTTATATGTGAAATTTAGGGATATACATTACGCTACGTCTTCCATAAAACTTTGGGGTAAGTTCAGCGCACGTATTTGTCTGTACCATCTCCGCCCACGTAAAAAGTTGCGCTATATTTTTTTCACCAACTCGTTCAAGTGCCAGCTCTTATAAATATGAAATAAAAACTAGAAGCTCCTCCAAACGGAAGTGATCCTCTTAAAGTGCCGTCTTTGTTTTTCAAAACTGACATCTGCTCATGATTGACAACGCATCACTAACAAATTCTTATTTTTTTGCATGGTCTCGCCACAACCTTGCAAACTTCCGGTGGGTAGCCGGAGTGCCTTGAGGGGACTCATTTCCCTCTAGCGACTAGTAGTCTACAGAATGATTCCAACACTTTACATGTGAATTGCTCAGACACTCTCAAAATATGCTCCTTCCTACAAGCTCAAATTGTTTATTGACAAAAACCCATTGTAACGGAAAGCGTTTTCGTACTATCAACTCTAACATTGGCACATGGCGAAAGTCGCTTGCTGCATGTCTGCAACAAAGCTGTTAGCTATGCGAGTATATTTAGACATATAAACTCGAAAGTTATTGTAGACTTTCTAAAAAATCAGGCTGTCATGGATAAGGTTATTGCGGAAATTATTTACTTTGGCATGTGTCGACACATGTTCTCTTTTCTGTTGTGGAGGAGCCGATATATAGATATGTTTGGTTTTCTTTTCCGTCAGAGCAAAACTTGGTTTTTGTGAGCACAATGTTTGGTCTGCCACGTATGAAATTGTCGGCTAGCTTACTGAATTGCAAGGCAACGTGGTAAAACAAAAGCGTGGACTATGCTTTGTTTCCGCCTTTGCACCGATTAAACAAAATGTTTCTTGCAAATTCGGACGCTGCATTGAATCAAAAGCTGCAAAATTAGCCGCCTGGTAAACTTTTCAGAATTGTCGCCGATTATCGGTATCTGCTATCAAGCAGAAGGTATTTAGGAGATCTTTTCAATTTCCAAAAGCTCTATTTACACACCGTATCTTCCTGTCCATGGATCATCAGTTAGAAGTGCAAAGCGATTTTTGCGCACTCATTCCTTGAGTAGCTCGCACTTATTTCTCGTGATATATAATGGCAATTAGTTTAAAAATAAAACTGCGTTCAATTACTAGCAATAAATTATCAACAAAGCTAAAACGTTTTTTATTGCATACGCCTAAGATTCTTTGACTATATTCGTTATGATGCCTGAGAGTTCTTGCGGTCCATTTTTGTGTTGCGCTTTATTTATTTTCCTCACACAATTGCATGTTTCTCGCGAGCATCGCTTTCCTATAGCTGTACAGCAGCATCAGCGTACTGTTGTCCAAAAAAATTTATACTGTGTGTTCATTCTATGTTTAACACGCACTACCTTTTTTTGGTCGTGCACACTTATTGCTCCGATTCCATGGCAAGCGTTGAGGTAGCGGCCACTGCTCGGGCAGGTGGCAGGCAGCGACAACACTTTAAAAACTGTGGGATTTATTGTACGTCAACCATTGTAAACACGTGCTACTTCTACAATGATGCAACACCGGTGGGACAGACAACAACAAAAAAAAGAGAGAAAAAAAAGAAGGGAGAGAAGCAAACACTGAAGTCTGAGCGTACAATGTTGCTTGGCTACAAAGGGGGAAACCGAAACTTGGAAAGGAAACCCAAATTGCGATCGTTTCGAAAGAGGCTTCCAACATAGCTGTTATCCTTGATTTGATGTATCACCCTTACGTAATGGTCGCATAGCGCTTTGGCGTATTTTAACCGCAGGTTTAGTAAGCCTGTTTGTGACACACTTGCTGCTTTCCGCCTGTGTCTGGAACCACCAATCTTAATGCAATGGTTTATTGCGAAAACTATCAGAAGGTTTATTGACCTAAGCCTTAGCACATTGGCATGTAAGTTTACTCTAAACATCAGCCACACAAAGAAACGACGCGCTTGGCGTAAGTAATGTTTAGGTTCTTCTTGTATCACTTCTACCCTCGGCGTCCGAGACGCGCCGCCCGGGACGGTCTACGCAAGTGCAAAATACTGCCGCTACGGACAGTGGCGATAGGTTCGATGGAGGCTTCCGATGGATTTGTAGCCGACACGGATGAAGCTTGAAGAAAGTTTCTATTTACAACTTTTTGCTAGATATATACATAGAAATGCAAGTTGGAACTGGCACACATAGGCCGAACCTATATCGGCAGGGCCGATGGTGCATAGCACCGCAAGTTGGGTCCATAACGCTTGGTCGGGGCAACGGGGTCGCGTTTCCTACACTTCGGCGCCGCGCCCCAAACATTTACAGCCCAATCACCACCGAGTGGCTATGAGAATGGTCCGCCGGCGCACCAATTGCCAGTCCTGTACGAGGATGTTCTGTGAGTGGTCCACCAGCTATCCCAGCGTTGCGCTTCGTCCACGCGCCCTTTCTTTTACCACCTTTTAAGGTGTCTTTCTCCCTCTCCTCTCCCTAAACACAAGATAAAAATTGGCAGCTGATCTACGAAGTGAATGTTGATGATGGAACGAAGCTCCTTGGACGATTACGGCTGGTGCTGCAGCTATCGCTTCGGGGTCTTGCTGCCGTCGCCGGCGTGCTGCTGCTTCTCGTGCTCGTAGCTCGGGGTTACGTTTCTCCGTAAACACAACATAAAAAACGCAAAAAAGTGGAGGGCTACAAATGCATAGCAATCGCACTCCCGCGCAAACCCATAGAGCGCTACACAATGGGCACAATAAAATGCTAATAAACAGGCAGCACCTGCAAGTGAAGGCGATTGACCTATGATGTGACCCTTTCACCGCTCTTACCTCTGTACATCTTTTGGAAAACCGATAGCACAGTAGCGGCGGGCCATAGGTAAAGAAAGCTGTCAACGCGACAATTTAGGATTGCGTACCCCTGCTTGCTCAGACATGGTTTTCACGACGGTCAATGGGCAACGGTTTCCGAAATTGGTTGCCAAATGGTTACAAGGGTAAGGTGCGCACGGTGCATAATGGGTACTGTATTCAAGCGTTCTGTGTCGATGACAGGCCTGGCCCGCACACATCGGAAGCCTACGGCAGTCACGGACCTCTTAGCTTTTGCTGTCAGAACGACCGCATAAGATTTACGTAATTAAGCTCCGATATTCACTCTTCTTGAAGTCAGCTTTGTGTACAGTTGTGAGCTAATCACGTCGTCATGCGCCCTCCGTGATTGTTGAGTGCCAGCCGGCACTAATCGCTCCTGCGCGTGTCGGGTATAATGAGCAGTGTCATTGAGCCGCGCACCTGCCTCATCTCGGCGCCGTCACCGCGACAGGCATCCGCCGCTGACCACCAATTATCCCATTGTGTTTCGCCACTCAAGCAAGCACCATCGGCAACATACCGCTAGCCGTTTCTTTGCCCCCTCCTTGCAGCGTTCCGTTCGGGGAGGCCAGGATGAAGAAAAACGCCGAGCCCAAGCATACCTAGCAATTAAAGAAATAACCCGTGCTTTTCAGCAGCAGGCTTACAGCGCACAAAATCCGTATAGTCCTGAGCGAATAAAATACAGCATAGTCGAAATGTGTCGGCGCATTGATGTTAGCAATAGGGCGAATCCAATCTGCGCAGCTAAGGTATTTGAATCAGCTGGGCCGCCTCAACTTTGCAGCCTGCTCACTGCAATTTACCACGGGAGTGTCTGAGAACCTTAAAAAAATCCGAAGAAGTTTGCAGGTGATGTGTGTCAACCACAATGAGCAATCGTTGCTGAAAAAATCGCCGTTTTGTCTGAAAGTCGAAGCATTCACTGGGATAGTAAATTATTTCGACATCTATACGAAGTAAGTATCGTTGTTTTATTGGCCGTGTAAACTTGCAAACATAGGCTTACTAACTAAATTAACAAGCATGGCGTCAAGCGCGCACAAGCAAACATGAACACATCTCACCCGATGACCACGCAAACTCGCTATCAAAACGCTGTAGTGAGGAAGCGCGGCAGCTTCAGCGAGCGAATTGACCGTCGTGTTGACTGTCGCATCAACGCGAACTAAGCGCCTTACCCATTAGCTGCCGCAGTAGAACGCACCCTCTCCCCTCTCCCGTCCCCCCGGAACATTGCGCGCGGCGGAAGACTGCGAGTTTCCTCTCCCCCGCTTTCCTTCCTTGCACGAGCGAGCCTAAGCCGCCATCGTCGGCTCACCCTCCCATGCTTTCACTCACACATGCAACATATGGCGCGCGGCGACGATGCAATCGCCCTTCGAGTTTATATACGGAACCTCACGGCGACGGCGACGAAGCAGAAATGCGCCTGGAGTGTCCCTATAATTTCTATCGCAATATTAAGATACATGACTAAGAACTTACACGGACTGCCACACAACCAATAAAGCTTGCCCAAAATTATGTGTAGGGGTTGCATTCTCCACACCGCATCAATCGCGAAAAATCTGATCATTCTTGAGCCCGATCGAAAAACAATGGAATAAATGGTAAACATCACCATCAATACGTTCAATGTGAATTGGTTGTTGTCATATTTCATTAAGATGCGGTATGTCTCATGGTGGACAGACTGGTGGCTGCCTTAACATTCGCCCTCTCTAGCAGGCACACAATGACAGCCAATCATATTCACGTTACACGGTGTCCCATTTTCACACAACCACTTGCCAACTCCAATCTTGCAAGTGCACTGGGATGCGAAAATCTCAGCGCCAGTGAACGCCGCACGTACTAGAGGCTTAGAAAATCCAGAAAGCGCAAATTGGTGTTTCAACATCCTTTATATTCACCTTAATCGTAAGTGTTCTAGTGTTTCAAAATCTTAAACCTGCATGTGCCGGTTCGTATTACGGTGCTGAGTATTGTGCTTTGCAATCCCCTCTTCCACGCGTTCTTTCGCGGATTGTTTTTGTTTAGCCATGTTTATTATCATGTTGTTCGAAAATGAAGTTTAATTTGAAGTTAGCGCTTGTCCGGACGCATGTCCTTTCGTCCCTGCAGTATGCTTCGGAATTCCCTTCCCAGCCTATCTCTGCACCTTCCACTCTGTTTCTCTTTTTTATTCCCCTATTCTTTCCCTCCGTGTGGGGTAGACAACCGGAACTACTTCTGGTTAACCTCCCTGCCTTGAACGCATCTTTTCTTTTTCTCTCTCTATCTTCCCCGTCGTCTTTTCTCCTCCACAGAGCCGCAGTCAAAGCAACTAAGCTTCTCTTCCTCAACTTTGTGCTTTTCGCACTATAAAATGCTGTCTGTGTCAAGCTTATTCTTATTCAGAACAACATGCCGTTCACAAGCTTTGTATAATATGCTTCCTGTTCACAAGCAAGCTGAATGGTTACAATTTCTGCAAATACATTCTGAGCTTTCAATTACTAATTTTATGGAATATTAAGGCCTTTTACGCTTAAGCTGTATTGCCTCAATATGTCAAGAGTTTCAGACTAAAAATGTACTACCAAAAAAGGTAAAAATATTCAAACATCGAAGCTCACCACTATCTGCAGGTCAATATTTACGTAAATATGCGCATAAAGAGTACGCTATAGGGATGTTTATTTTATCGCTAACACAATAGAAAAACAAAATCTGTGGCACCTAGCGCAAGCTGAACGGACGCGCGCTTCATTTGCTTTCTTTGTGGCGTTGTGGGGCGAGAGCTCGTGTTTTGTGTAGTCCCTAGTGATGTTTGTGCTTTTTAACGAAAAATTACGGGCTGCTTTGTTGCTCTGCGCACAGGATCGACCGCAAAACAGCCACCACACGCCCAGCGTCTGTAGCCGCCACACGCCCAGCGCCTCCGTATTGGAAAGAACCAAGATGGCGCCGAAAAGTGTGGGTGTCCCCATCCTGAAAGCGGCGCTGCGCATCGAGGCACCCTATGGCCGAGCTCCACGGAGCGCCAGTGCTTCCGGCGCGGCTGCGCATCGAAGCGAAGCGGCGAAGGCACACAGGCAACCTAGGTGAGGTGCTTCGCGTCAGTCTGCTACGGAGCTGTAGCGGCTGTAGCGCGCCGCTCTTGCTTTGCTGTGAAGTACACTTCACTAAACACAGGCAACCGAGCGCCCGAGGCAGCGTCGAGGAAAAGCGCGCTTCACTAACTGAAGAATTTCCCTCTAGTTTTGTGTACAGCTTCTGAACAGCCTGCTCAGTCAATAGTGCATAAACCGAAACATGCCTCTGCAATTGATGCGAATTTTCTCATCCTCCTCTCCACACCTTTATTTATAGTGTTGTCGCTGCCTGCCAGGTGCCCGAGGAGTGGTCGCTACCTCAACGCGTGCCACGGAATAGGAACAATAAATGGAGCACGATCAAAAAAGGTAGTGCGTCGTAAAATAGAACGAACACGCCATAGAAGAAAATTTTAACAAGAGTATGCCGATGGCGCTGCAAAGCTATAAGAAAGCGATGCGCGCGAGAGACACGCCAATGTGCGGAGAAAATAAAGAAACTGAAACATACAAGAGGACCACAAGAACTCTCAGGCATCATAACGAATGTAACCAAAGCATCTCAGGGGTGTGCAAAAAAAAAACAACGTTTTAGCTTTGTAAGTAATTGATTGTTAGTAATTGAGCGCAGTTTTATTTTTAAAATAATCGCGATTGCATATCCCAAGAAACAAATGCGAGTTACTGAAGAAATTAGTGCGCGAAAATCGCTTTGCACCTTTAACTGATAATCCACGGAGAGGAAGATAAGGTGTGTAATAAGCTTTTGGAAATTGGAAAGATCTCCTAAATAGCTGCAATTTTATAGCAGATTGCGACATTCAGCGACAATTATGAATATTTCGCCAGAACGGTAATTTTGGAGCTTTTCATTCATTGCAGCGTCCAAATTTGGAAGAAATATTTTGTTTAATCAGTGCGAAGGCGGAAACAAAAATAGTCCACACTTGTTTTGGAATTCCGCGTTGCCTTGGAATTCAGCAAGATAGCCGACACGCGGCAGACCAAACATTCTGCTCACAAAAACTAAGTTTTGCTCTGACAGAAATGAACATCAAACATATCTATCGGCTTCTCCACAACATACATGAGAACATGTGCCGACAAATACCAAAGTAAATAATTTACACAATACTCTTATAAATGACAGCCTAACTTTTTGGAAAGTCGACAATAACTTTCGAGTTTGTATGTAGAAATATACACGCAAAACTAACAGCCTTGTTGCTGACATGCAGCAAGCGACTTTCGCCATGGGCGAATGTCAGAGTTGATAGTACGAAAACCCTTTCCGTCGCAATGGGTTTTTGTCAATAAACAATTTGAGCTTGTAGGAACGAGTATATTTCGAGAGTGTCTGAGCGATTCACATGACAAGTGCTGCGTTCATTCCGTAGACATAATGCACTGGAGTGAAGCGAGTCACCTCAAGGCATTCGGCTACGCACCGCAAGTTTGCATTACTGTGGCGAGACCCTGCAAAAAATAAGAATATTGTCAGTGAGCCGTTGTCAACCATAGGTAGATGTCGGTTTTGAAAAAGAAAGAAGGGACATCACTATAGAAAGATCACTTCTGTTTGGACGAACTACGAGCTTTTAAGTTATATTTATGAGAGCTGCTGGCACTTGAACGAGTCGGTGAAAAAAAATAGCGCAACTTTTTACGTGGGCGGAGATGGTATAGACAAATACCTGCGCTGAACTTACCCCCAAATTTTATGCAAGACGTCGCGCCCTTTATATCCCCAAATATCACAGAAAAAAAAGATAACCAGCAAGTGTTACGCGAACAAAAACACAACCGTTACATCTGAAACACCGCTTCCACGTGCAGGTACTCTCAACACGTTTGCATTTGTACAGAAAAAACGTATTTATTGCTCCGTCACCGCCATTCAGGAATGGCTCATGCGTGCATCTTTTGTCTTTTGGGTATGGTATGCTTGGTACATTTTCTCAACAACGCTAACCCACACGGACAAAGACGAGGCAGACAAGACGTTGTCCGTGTGGGCTGGCGCAGTTAAGAAAATATACCATGCATGTCAACCAACTAGCCCGACTTGGAGCTCTACTTCATGGTTTGCTTCAATGATGAAACGAGGCACAGAATTATTATTTTTCTCATGCAGTCGACTTGTACTAATGACACTCTGAATTCATTAGGAGTCAAATGTTCACCATGATTCATCGGCATTTTAAAATATTTCTCATTTGAGTAGCGAATGTAGATACAACTTAACATTTGGACATCGTTTAAAGAATGTTATGCTTGTTTGCTTTAGTGGGATTTTTGGCAACTTGTAATGTACGTAGGTCATTGACAGGTACTGAATTCCTTTACCAACTTCGATCCTTTTGCTCTCTTGAGAAGCGTTTGAAAAGCACGCCGAACGTTTCGTGCAACGTGTAAACTTTGTACGCGTACACGTTCTCCGCTTTTACAAACTTCTATGCTCAGATTGCAATACGTATCAAATTTATAAAGCGGCCTAGAGAATTATGCCTAGGGAACCTGCCTACGAAACTATGGGCCATTGGTGGCAATGTCAGAAGTGATACCTTTCGGTCAAGAAAATACGGTTCTGCCTGGCAATAAAAGTTATGCCTGGCCATCAACACAAAAAATGGGTTGATTAGCGCTATGGAGGCTCTAAATGATACAAAAGGCTGCCCACATATGCTTCTGGCATGTTTAGACATGAACTATAGCAATGTCATCATCGTCGTCGAAGCGTTCTCCTGGGTGCTGGCCAGGGTATGACTAGTGTAGGTTTTGCAGAAAAACAGTTTCCCTCCTGCCTCCGTTTGTTTTGCGATCGCTACAAACAGCACAGTCTTTGCTATTTCGGCCTGGGAGCTTGTAAATGAAATGGCTCCTCCCATCTAGCCTTTCCTCGCACTCCTTCCGCGCAGACGGACCCGCTTTTTCGCTCTAGCCCTCACGTCCACCCACCAGCTGTTGGATAAGGTTCCGGTGGTACTGCAGGTGTCGCTCTTCTTTCTCACCATGATTCGGTAGCTGTGTGTGCCTCAAAATAAAGCTATTGACAATGGAAACCTCTAGAAGCCAGAAGAAATCTTTCGCCACCATTTCATTGTCTTTCGACAAAATGTCTCTGCCGCCGTCGTCTTCTTCACTCGCTTCTGTCGAATCACTGTCATCACTATCTGATGGAGTCACGTAATTCTCTTCCTCACTGTAGTCATAATCGCTATCACTAAATGCACCACCGTAAAACGCAGGCGGTGAAAAAGTGGTCATGCTTCTCAGCGAACCTCACGAACGTGCGGTTCCGCGCGCAAGTGAGAACGCTCTAGTATCCGGAAACCATGCTGAACCTTGTGCTGCACCCTAGTGTAAAAAGAAGTAAACTTCAACAAAGTTTACTTATCCCTCAAGAGATGGCGCATCATGTATACAGAGAATGCGCCCGAATCGCAGTGAGAAAATCCGCGAAATTTAACCCCCGAACACCCTTGTCGGGCAGTGCCCGACAGCGGACCGCTATGACCGTGTTGCGTTGTCGGGCCCTGCCCGCCGAATGGACCGCAAAGGGTTAGAGTGCCTTCCGTACAGGTAAGTGCAGAATTTCACAGTAACCAAAATAATGAGAAGGAATTCTTTTTTCGTCGTAGACTAATTAGACTGCTTTCGACCGCCATCAGCTAATGTAAGCTGTGAACCTTCCAAGGCTGTCCTTCCTTTGGAAAAGGACAGCTCCGAGGTCTAGGATATTGGATCAGCTTATATTTCGGTGTCGACGTCTTCATCGAAGTGGGCGATAACTGGTGGTGACTGCAGGCGTCTTTTAAGCTGTTGGAATGCTTAGACATGCTATCTTTCTCACCTGAACTAGACGACTGATTTCGTAAGGCGAGACAGTGGCTCGGCATTACGAGAAAATGCCTTGAAGCGGCTGCAATGGGTGCATGGACAAAAAATATGCTAACCCCCTTCTTGTAGGCGGGCTTAAAGAGCTCGTCAGCGCCTTCAGCATTCTTCAACGGATCTAGACGTGTTCCAGACGTGGCGGTGACGTGGCGAGGAAAAAAAAAACAGCTCTTCGTCCGTGAAGGGGAATTTTACTGTTTCAGGGCGAGTCCTGATGACTAGATTGCATCCGGTAAAGTTTCAAGGTGTCTCAGGTGCTCGTCAAAACATGCTAAAGCACTACGACGTCACCCATGTAAACGTTGCGAGTCTACCATTTGAAGCCAGCCAACGCGGTGTCCATGACGCGCAGTAACGCTGCAGGTGCTGAGCAAAGCCCGAACGGCATCTTGACAGTGAACTCGAACAAGCCATACGGCGTGATAAGAAACGGTCTTCTTTCGAACGCTCTTGTCGTCTTCCATTTTCCAGTAGGCAGCTGTGAGGTCTATTGACGAACAATACTTTACATTGCAGAGCCGTTTCAACGCGTCATCTACCTATGGCATGAGTGCATGGGTCCCTCTTAGTGATATTGTGCAGATGGCGATAGTCGACGCAAACAAGCCAAGGTCCATCCTTCTTCTTCACTAACAATATGAGGGAACGCCCACGTAATTTTGTACGGCTGAATGATTTCATCACGCTGCATTTTGTGGTCTTGGTGCATTATTACTCCCTGTACCGCTCTCGCTTCGATACTTGGTGCGGGCTTCTTCAGGCGGGCTTCTTCGGGTAATGTACGATGCTTAGCAGCTAGCGTTGTGGCATTTTAATTGACTAAAAGCAGTCCTTGTATTGCTCAAGGAGACTTTGCAGGTGTTCCTGCTTGTGCCTAGGGTGACTTAGAAACGTATTGAATGCGCATTTAAAAGCTTGGGCCATCGACGTATTTGTACAAAAATTGCAGAGAAAAAAAATCTGCCATTCACGCGATCTCCATGCCCTTGCTCAAGTGATTACGCTCCTGGCTGAATTTAATTACCTCTAACTGTGCTTTTAGTCCGTGTAAATGAAAGATACCTCATGCGACGCCGATTTCATGGCCTAGTAGGAGGTGCTGGTTGTTCTAGACCGTAGCTTCAATGTCTCCGGCTGCTTCCGCGCCAGCGGAAATCAATATGCTTCCTCGAGGCAGTTTAGTGACTTGCTGTTGAAGCACACTTCGGGCACGGTGCCTGAGAGTGCCCTACGGAAGTATTGCTTGGCTTGGGGACTGCATTTTCGATTTGGACCTTAAGTCTGCAATTGCGCAATGTTGGCTCAGGAAGGCCATGCCAACAAAGATGTTTCGTGAGCATTCTTTTATTTGTTTTAATTATGGAAATTGACGTGCCCAATATAATTGCATTGTCTGCATTGAAAAAGTGAAGAACACTTAAAGAACACTGTCGTTTGTGCTTTTTTTGGACAGGCAAGCTGCAGCGAAAATGTAAATTGATTTCGATTCCTATTGACAACAAAAATCAAAAGCAATCAGGCATACAACAATGCCATGTGTTTTATTACTGGATGCATACAAGCACGTTGTTTTGGCACGTAAAACTGCATAATATGTTTTTCCCGTATGGCCACCACTTCCTCTGGCATATTGGTTGGCATTTAAACGATTGGTTTTGAGAAGAACGTAATAATGTCAAAGTACTTGTTAATGCGTAACCTGCAATGCATTGCGAAGACTAGTGCTGCACCTTATTTTAAATAAAGCTTGCTTGTAGGAAAATGTTGCAATGAGATGATTTGACTTCTCATTGTTCCCTCTTCGCTTAAGAATGGATTGAAATATTTGTAAGCAATTGTACTGCACTGAAAAGAAGCATGTTTGTTTGTGCGCATGCTAAATTTTATTTTGGTTCATATGGCTTAAACAAAAAGAAACTGTCCAGCGCTATTGCTTTAATACTATCATCTCATCTGTCTCTCCTAAATTTATGATGTGGATGTATTACATGCTTAATGGCTTCCGAATAACGATTTGTTGGACGTAAGCACTCCCTATGCTTCGGCTTTCTCAATTATTGCCTTCGTGAGGACTTGGAATACTAAAGTGAATAATACAAGGGAACACTACTTATAATGTTTTACATACTTTTCCTGATATCAAACTGTAGCAAATTATTTTGAAGGTAGAAAAGGAGACAGCGAGAGCGATCAGTGAAAAATGGCGTCATCTATGATTCCTTGTCCTTCCACAATAGAATCAAGATACAGAAAGACATCAAAAACCTTACCTGTGCTCTGAAACCTCATTTTTGATGCTACTATTCGACGTGGCCCGGCCAGAAGATTCGTCACGGCATGCAAAATTTAGTTCCCGATCCAAAAATTGTACAGGAGGCTAAAATAAATGATCCTCCATGCACTGATTTTTTCTGAATTCATTTTAAGTGTGACAATTTCCGACAGAACACACACATTTGGTTACGTTCTTTGTCCCGAACATGTATGCACTACATTTGGAAACACATTGTCTATAGTATGCGCACCATACATAACATTCCTGTTTGTAGGTTGACAGTGCGTACGAAACAAAGAATGAAGTGCATAGGCACATGCTACAGCCTGTCAGACTTCAAGATCCTCATAGCAAGCGCAATATTCACGCAAAGGGTATATTCGTAAATTGGAACTCCTATCATAACGGTGTATTTCCATATAAAAGCCAGATTTTTCAAGTCTGCCAGGGGGCTAGCAATAGACACTCAACATCCCCTGAGGTGTGTGAACAACTTTACAGTGTACTTTTAGCGATTCAGTCCAATCTCCTTTTAAATGACACATCGTGATCAGTTCTTCTGCAGTCAATGTTGAAATAAGTTCTGCTCAGCCGCAATTTAAATGTTCCGTATCATTGGCATATTACTCACTCGATCCAAATGGACAACCTACAGCGATCAAGCAACGTTGATAAAAGCGGCCTATCCAAGAAGTAACACTGACCATAGTGTTTCAATTCAAGGGCACACATTTCCTTATTTCGGTCATGATAAATATGAAAATCTACGCTTCATTCTTTCCTAGGACGCTGATTCTTTTTCTTGTTTCATACTTCTAATTTTCTACCAGTTGGTAACATGCGGCTATATTGCTTTGCTTTGATGAGTAACGTGACATAAACGCGGCACACACATAATTTTCACTGTAAACACAGCTTAAGAATTTGTTGTGTTTGTGCTTGCGAATGAATAGGAGGAGGGGGAATAAACTTTATTTTAGTGCAACAGATTTGCGAGACCTAGGGCTCTCTCCCTTGAAGATGGCCTCGAGTCCTTGGGCTCTGGCGGCATCTTCTGCCTGCTGGATTGCCTTCCGTTGCTCTTCCGGTGCAGAGCTGAGCCAACGCGGTCTGCCACTCATTTCTGGCAAAGATTTTTTTAATATTTAAAACACATCCTCCGAGGTGTAAGCGCGATGCGCTCAATGAACAGCATGTTCACAGACGGCAAGCTTTTAGCGACCAAATGTCATAGGAAATGAAAGAGAGGTTCGAATGCGTTTGACTCGTCATGTGTGCTGCGCAGCGTCGGTATAATACCAAGGAAAAGAAATATGAATCCAAGTGTTGATGCTGGCAGAAGGCGTGAATAAATTATGTCGGTGAATTCTTAAACAAGCACGTCAAGCCCGCTGTAGCGCCGGAATGCAAGTGACGCATGCATTTCTCTGCTCCTCTGCTTACCTTCAGTTCATGGTCCCAGTATGGTATGTCTTCAATAGGCGATGAATCACCTATCCGTGATAGTGAATAAACCAGCCCCTCCACCGCTGGCGTGCGTACTTGGGGCATGCGCAAAGAATATGGCGCGTTCTTTCTGAATGATGACAGTCTAAGATCACGAACAAAGCAACGTTCGTAGCATGTCTACGTGTACGCGTCGAACATGTACAGGATGCTAAGTCACGCATGACTGCGCCAATGCACGTACACATACCTACATTCTAAAACACATAGGAAACTTGAGCATTCATAACCAAGGTATCATCTGTGGAATTAAATGATAACAGTGGGTATTTACAGAATAATGTTGAAGCAAACGCAAGCCCCAGATATTTTTAACATCTACAAAAAGCGACCAAACACTCTGTTTGGTCGCCTGTAGGGATTTTCAGGATGCAAAGCCGATGCCTTGACAACTTTATTCCACCAACTTTATATTCTAATAACGTGTCGTCGGCAGCCGTTCTTTTCAATTGGGTGCAATTGCTCTGAACTTGCAGCGTATTATATACCGGAGAAAGTGCCACTTAGATATTGCTCCAATCTGCCTGCCATGGGATTAAGTCATATACATTTATTTCGTTACCAGGTTTTGTTGAATAGACGCCTAAATAAAACAATTGGAAGGTCTTCACTTTTAAAGCAACATTCTTTGCTATGCTCACAGAAAATCTCAAGCGGGGATAACTTCAGTCTAAGAAATATCGAGACTGACTCAATTTTCTTGCGGCTGTGTTGCAGCTACACTGGACTGATTGTTTCAAGGTATATTTTAGTTTGGAGCTATCTAGAAGGATGCTACACTGTGGTACGGCGTTGTAGTGCCTGTCTGATACGTCTGGAATATTTCTTCTAACTGCTTCGCAGTTGGTGGGAAGTATACTTAACGCCTGCTATATCTGTGTAACAAGGTCATCGGAAGTATCATTCCCACCATTGGAATGGGTGTCGCGTCTTACAGAAACATTGTAGGTATAGTTAATTGCAGTTCCCCTGCTAAACCAGAAAGAGATAACTAAAGGATCAATCTAATTTTTTGCGCAATCCCAGCGATGCTGTTTTTCTTGGTAGTTTCGCAGAAGTTCCGGCTTCAGAAAGCACGTAAATGTTTGGAATACGTTCCTTAACAACAATGCCGCCATTTAATTTAAATCTACTGTGGCTTTGTTTTATTGTGAATATGTGCCGGAACTGTCGCATGAAGGTAGCAGACAGGCTATTGGGCTGTACACGTTTGCCAGGGCCGGGCTTTGCCAATTGGTGCTTACCAATTATTTTAAACAATATCAAGGAACTTGATGAACATGGTTTCATTTGTTTTACGAGCATTCAAAGCTTTTGGAGGGCGTCCCAAAAGATCTTCAAGCTTCTGCAATAACAGACTCTTGAATTCATCCAATAAATATCTTCGCACATGAGGTTGCTGCCGTCATTATAAAGGATAGGCGTAGAAAACAGCGCAGGGCACGCGCAGTAAACTTGTGGTCTGAGCGTGCTCTACCATTGATTTGTTCCGACATACACATATAACAGGTTCGTCAATCACATTCCCCTAAGAAAGCAAGCTTCTTTTTCGGCCACCAGAAAGGGGGTATATATTGGTAAGCTCCTGTGCTTCTTCTACAAATGTGTCATTCATTATTACGAAGCAAAAGCGTCGACGGACTCAAGTCGTGGCGGCAGGAGCTACAACTTTTATCGAGGCTGATGTCATTCCGGACTTGATAAAAACAGATACCCGAAAAAGAGAGAAGAGACCCAAAATGTGTAGCATGCTGTGATGATCTATCTACTGGCAGATAGCAGTCCCATATATGATTTACACGAATATTTTATGTATACGGGTACACAATTAAAATGGTCAGCTAAGAGTGGCAGGTTTGTTGTCTCAAACTGGTGATAAATTTTATTGATTTCTCGATGTTCAAGGAACTGCAACCATATTTTTATGATCCTGTTAACAACACGAACGTTTCACTGAACTTTTACTTGAAAATTAAAATCTTCATATTGGATGCGGGGAACTCCCGCCTACAAGTCAGGCTGTTTGTGACTGGCAGTATGGCATATTTCATTCTTACTTCTCAAGTGCTCACAAAGACGTCTATGTAGAGAAGACACGCACATACCGACTAAAAAATTATTATTTTCTTTCTTGGAAAGTGAGTGCATTGCATACTTTCATACACCACCTGGCAACAATAATAGGGAGACGCTGCAGTGTTGGTTTAGTCCAACTTTTGCAGTCCGCCTCTTTGATAATGTGTCGTTTCCAATTTTTCTAAAACTAAGGCTTCTTCAACTATTAATTCGCAGCCACATTCTTTGGAATCAATCACATGAAGTGTCCGTAGCTGTAATCTTCGTATATTTTGTCTTTATTAAAACAATAGTTTAATCACTCACATATCTATTGTTTAGGAATATTTTCCCAAAAATAGAGCAAGTGGCTGGCAATCGTAGAAAACTGGGGGAGTCCGCATTCGTTCGTATTAGAAAACGCGCAAAGAGCACCAAATGGACAGTGTATCCGTCACTCTCCTTCGCCTTTCTCTCTTGTTCTACATAGCTTTTATAGAATGAATAATAGCAAACAGTGACCTCCGCTTTTTTCCTAACTATAAGACTTCCAGCTTATGATTGTTTCGCTCAAATTTTCAGCAAGATACCGTTTCTTGGTCCCCACACCCCCCAGCACAACTTTTGATTTCTTTGCTCGCATAGTTTGCCTGGGAAAAGCGAAGAACACTGTCGTTTTTGCTCCTTGTTGGAGAAGCAATCTGCTGCGAAAAGACAAATTGATTTCGATTCCCATTGACAACGAAAAATACAGAGGAAGCCGGCAAACAACAACGCATGTGTTTTATTAGTCGACGCGTGCAAGCTAATTCTTTTGGCACGTTAAACTCCAGAATTTGTTTTTTCCTTATGGCCAGCACATCCTCTGACATATTGGTTGGCATATAAACGATTGGTTTTGAGAAGAACGTAATAATGTCAACGTACTTGTTAATGGGTAACCTGCAATGCATTGCGAAGCATAGTGCTGCACATTATTTTAAATAAAGCTTGCTTTTAGGAAAATAACGCAATGACATTATTGGACTTATCATTGTTCCCTTTTCGCTTTAGAATGGATTGAAATATTTGTAAGCAATTGACTGCACTGAAAAGAAGCATGTTTATTTTGGCGCATGCTTTGTTTTACTTTGGTTCATATATCCTAAACAGAAAGAAACTGTCCAGCGGTATTGCTATAATACTATCATCTCGTCTGTCTGCTAAATTTATGACGTTGCAGTATTACATGCTTAATGGCTTCCGAATAACGATTTCTTGGATATAAGCAAATCCTGTGCTTCAGTTTTCTCAATTCTTGCCGGCGTGGGAACTTGAAATACTAAAGTGAATGATACAACGTAACACTACTTATAATGTTTTACGTATCTTTCCTGACGTCAAACTGTAACAAATTATTTTGGTGGTAGAAAGGAAGCAGAATGATAGAGCTATCAGTAAAGAATTGGCTTGATCTATGATTGCTTGTCCTTCGACATTGGAATCAATCTACACAAAGGCATCACAAACCTCACCTGTGCCCCGAAAAATGGTGCTGGATGCGACTATTCTTCGGCGTGGCACCGCCAGAAGATTCGTCACTGCATGCGAAGCTTAGTTTAAGATCTTTAAATTGTACAGGAGGTTAGAATAAATGACCCTTCATGCATTCAATATTTCTGTATTCGTGGTAAATGTGACAATTTCAGACAAAACACACACATTTGGTTACGTGCTTTCTCACAAAGATTTTATGCCCTGCTTTTGCAAAGGCATTGAACGTAGAATGCGTACCATACATAACATTTCTGTTTTTAGGTGGACAGTACGCACCAAACACAGAATGAAGTGGATATGTACATGCTACAGCCTGCCCTACTTCAAGATCCTCATAGCAAGGCTTGTAATAGTGTTCATCAAACCCTTCCACCCAATTGGTCAAAGGGTTTTATCTTGTTGAAAACACTCTTGAGGCATAGGGTGTTTTCGTAAATTGGAACTCTCACTATAACGGTGTATTCCCGTATAAAATCCAGATTTGTCAAGGATGTCAGGGAGCTAGCTATAGACACTCAAAATACACTAAGGTGTGTGAACAATCTTACAGTGTACTTTTCGCGATTCATTCCAATCTCCTTCGAAGTGGTACATCGCGATCAGCTCTTCTGCAGCTTCGGCAGAGCAGTCAATTTTGATGGAAGTTCTGCTCAGCCGCAATTGAAAATCCCCCGTATCATTGGCGTATTACTCATTTGATCCAACTGGACCAGCTACAGAGATCAAGCAACACTGATAAGAGAGGCCTATCCAAGAGGTAACACTGACTATAGTGACTCAATTCAAGGGCGCACATTTACTTATTTTGGTCATGACAAATTTCACATTTTACGTTTGATTCTTTCCTAGGAGGCTGATTCTTTTTCTCGGTTCATACTTCGAATTTTCTACCAGTTGGTAACATACGGGTATATTGCTTTGCTTTGATCAGTAACGGGACATAAATAAATGCAGCACACACAGATTTTTACTGTAAGCAAATCTATAGAGTTTGTTGTGTTTGTCCTTGTGAACAAATAGGAGGAGGAGGAGAATTCAAGTTTATTTATTACAACATATTTGCGAGACCTAGGCCTTATTCCCTAGAAGACAGCCTCGAGCCCTTGGGGCTCTGGTGGCATCTTCTGCCTGTTGGATTGCCTTACGTTGGTCTTCCGGTGCAGAGCTGAGCCAACGCGGTCTGCTACTGATCTCTGGTAAATATTAAAAAATATATAAAGCACATCCTCCGAGGTGTAAGCGCGATGTGCTCAATGAACAGCATGTTCATAGAGGGCAAGGTTTAAGCGACCAAATTTTGTAGGAAACGGCAGAGAGGTTCGAAGTGCGTTTTACTCATCCTGTGTGCTGCTCAGCGTTGGTATAATACGAAGGGAAAGAAATATGAATCCAAGTGGTGATGCTGGCTGAAGGCGTGAATAAATTATGTCAGTGAATTCTTAAACAAGCAAGTCAAGCCCGCTGTAATGTAGGAATTCAAATGACGCATGTCTTGCTCGGCTGCTGAGTTCACTTTCTTGGCGTGGTACCAGTATGGTATGTTTTCAGTAGGCGCTGAATCACCTATTTGTGACAGATAATCAATAAGCATCCAGCGCTGGCGTGCGTACTTGGGGCATGCACAAAGAATATGGCGCGTTCCTTCTGAATGACGACAGTCTGACGACCATCTATAATATCACGAAAAAAGCACCGTTCGCAGCATGTCTACGTGTACGCGTCGAACATGTACAGGATGCTGAGTCACGTATGACTGCGCCAACGCACGTACACATACCTACACATTCAAACACATGGGAAACTTGAGCGTTCATAACCAAGCTATAATCTGTGGAATTATGTGATAGCAGTGGGAATACACAGAGTAATATTGATGCAAACGCAAGACCTAGAAATTGTTTACCATTTATAAAAGCTACGAACAGTCGGTTTATTCGCCTGTAAGAAATACACAATAGATTTTCAGGCTGCAAAGCCGACGCCTTGAGAATTTTATTTCACAGACTCTACATTGCCATAACTTATCATAACCAATCGCCGATATCTCATTTAGGTGGGCCTTTATTAGGGCAATCGTTCCATCTTTTTTTATTCCACAGTAACAATAGCGCTCTAGCGAAATAATTACGCACTGTTTATAATAACCATTTGCAAAAGTACATGGGTATATGTACGTTTCTTAACTTATTTTTGGCGATTGTTTCTTCACTATATTTCAATTCATATCTAATATTGCCCAGCTTTGTTTTGTTGGGAATATGTGTGCCGACATAATATGTGTCGGCACTATCGCATGAAGGTAGCCGACAGGCTATTGTGCTATACACATTTGCCAAAGCAGGGCTTTGCCAATTAATGCGTACCCGATATTTTAAACAGTGTCAAGGAACTTGATGAACATGTTTCTGTTTGTTTTACGAGCATTCAAAAACTTGGAGGGCGTCCCAAAAGATCTGCAAGCTTCCACATTAACAGACGTCTTGAATTTATCCAATAATTCTCCGCACATGAGGTTCCATCCGCCATTATAAAGGGTAGGCGTCGAAAACAGGGCATTGCGCGCGTAGTAATTTGTGGGCCGCGCGGGCTCTACCTTCGAATTTTTCCGACATACACATATTACAGGTTCGTCAATCACATTCCCATACGAAAGCAAGCTTCTTTTTCGGCAACCAAAAAGGGGGAATATATTCGTATGCTCCCGTGCTTCTTCCACAAGGTTGTCATTCTTTATTACAAAGCAAAAGCTTCGACAGGCTCAAGTCGGGGCGACAGAAGCAGCACCTTTTATTGATTCTGACGTCATTCCGAACTTGACCAAAGCAAATACCGGAAAAAGAGAGAACATAGTCAAAAGCGTAGCATGGTGACAAGACATATCTACTGGCAGATAGCATTCTCATGCATGATCTACATGATTATTAAATGTATATGGGTATACATTTAAAATGGTCAGCAGAGAGTGGCATGTTGTTTTGTCTGTTCTCTCAAACTGGTGCAAAAATTTTATTGCTTTTTACATGTTTAAGGAACTACGACCATCTTTTCATGATCCTGATTAACAACACGATCGTGTCAGTGAACTTTTACGTGAAAATTAAAATGTTCATATTAGATGCTGTCTCATAGTAGGCTGTTTGTGAGTGGCAGTAAGGCATATTTCACTCTTACTTTTTTAATGCTCACAAAGACGTGTACGTAGAGAATACACGCACATACCGAAAAAAAAATTTTTTTATTATTGGAAAGTTAGTACATTGCATACTTTCATACAACGCCTGGCAACCAGAATAGGGAGAGGCTGCAGAGATTGTGAGAGAAACAAACATGCGATATATTGTATCTACTTCCAGAGATCAATTTGGCACATGCACGAGGGAGCTTTTGTTTGAAACATTGCAGTCAATTTTTATTAACACAGTGTTGGTTTAATCCAACTTTGCAGTCGGCCTGTTTGATAATGTGTCTTTTCTGTTTTTTCTAAAACTAAGGCTTCAACTATGAATTCGCAGCCGCATTCTTTGCAATCATGCAAAGTGTCCATAACTGTATTCTTCGTAGATTTTGTCTTCATTAAGACAGTATTTTAAACACGGACATGTATATTGTTTGGAATATTTCCCCCAAAATAGTGCAAATGGCTCGCAATAGTAGTAAACTGGGCGAGTCCACATTCGTTCGTTTTAGAAAACGCGCAAAGAGCACAGTGTATACATCACTCTACTTCGCATGTATGTCTTATTCTGCATGCCTTTTATAAAATGAATTGTAGCAAACAGTGACCTTCACTTTTGTCCTAACTATAAGATTTACAGCTTAATACTTGTTTCGCTCAAAATTTCAGCAAGAAAACGTTTCTTGGTCCCACACCCCCCAGTACAACTTTTGATTTCTTTGCTTGCATTGTTTCCCTGGGAATAGTGAAGAACACTGCCGTTTGTGCTCCTTGTTGGAGAAGCAAGCTGCTGCGAAAATGTTAATTGATTTCTATTCCAATCAACAACGAAAAGTATAGAGGAAGCAGCCAAACAACAACGCCACAAGTTTTATTGATCGATGCCCACATCCTCCGAGGTGTTAGCTAATTGTTTTGGCACTTAAAACCCCACAATTCACTTTTTCCTTATGGCGAGCACATCCTGTGACATATTGGTTGCCATTTTAGTGATTGGTTTTGCGAACAACGTAATAATGTCAAAGTACTTGTTAATCCTGTAACCTGCAATACATTGTGAGGCATAGTGCTGCACCTTATTTAAATAAAGGTTGCTTGTAGGAAATGTTGCAATGAGATGATTTGACTTCTCATTGTTCCCTCTTCGCTTAAGAACGGATTGATATATTTGTAAGCAATTGACGTCACTGAAAAGAACCATATTTATTCGTGCACATGCTAAATTGTACTTTCGGTCAAATGTGTTAAACAAAAACAAAATTTCCAGCGCTATTGCTGTAACACTATCATCTCGCCTCTCTCTCCTAAATTTATGATGTGGCAGTATTACTTGCTTTCTGGTTTCCGAATAACTGATTTTTTGTACGTAACCACTCCCTATGCTTCGGTTTTCTCAATTCTTGCCTTCGTGGGAACTTGAAATACTAAAGTGAATGGTACAAGGTAGCACTACTTATCATGTTTTACATACCTTTCCTTATATCAAGCTGTAACAAATTATTTTGCAGGTAGAAAAGAAGCAGACAGCTAGAGCGATCACTGAAGAAATGGCTTCATCTATGATTGCTTGTCCTTCCACACTGGAATCAAGCTACAGAATGGCATCAGAAACCTTACCTGTGCTCTGAAACCTCATTTTGAATGCTACTATTCGACGTGGCGCCGCCAGAAGATTCGTCACCGCATGCAAAATTTAGTTCACGATCCAAAATTTGTACAGGAGGCTAAAATAAATGACCCTCCATGCACTGAATTTTTCTGAATTCGTGGTAAGTGTGACAATTTCCGACAGAACACACACATTTGGTTACATTCTTTCTCCCAAAGATGTATGCACCGCATTTGGAAACACATTGACTATAGTATGCGCACCATACATAACATTTCTGTTTGTAGGTTGACAGTACGCAAGAAACAAAGAGTGAAGTGCATATGTATATGCTACAACCTGTCATACTTCAAGATCCTCATAGCAAGCGCTATCATAGTGCTCTTCACACGCTAACACCCAATTGGTCAAAGGGGTTGTTGCCTCAAGGTTGTTGAAAACACCCTTGAGGCATAGGGTATTTTCGTAAAGTGGAACTCCCACCATAACGGTGTATTTACATATAAAAGCGAGATTTTTCAAGGTTGCCAGGGAGCAAGCTATAGACACTCAAAATCCCCTCGGTGTGTGAACAATCTTGCAGTGTTCTTTTCGCGATTCAGTCCAATCTTCTTTGAAATGGCGCATCGCGATGAGTTCTTCTGCATCATCGGCAGAGCAGTCAATTTTGACGGAAGTTACTCACTCGATCCAACTGGGCAACCTACAGAGATCAAGCAACGTTGATAAGAGTGGCCTCTTCAAGAGGTAACACTGACCATAGTGTTTCAATTCACGGGCACACATTTTCTTATTTTGGTCATAATACATTTGATATATTACGCTTGATTCTTTCCTAGAACGCTGATTTTCTTTCTCAGTTCATACTTCAAATTTTCTACTAGTTGGTAACATGCGGCTATATTGCTTTGCTTTGATCAGTAACGTGACATAAATTAACGCGGCACACACATAATTATCACTGTAAACACAGCTTTAGAATTTGTTTTGTTTGTGCTTGCGACTGAATAGGAGGAGGAGGGGGAATAAACTTAATTTTAATACAGCAGATTTGCGAGACCTAGGCCTCTCTCCCTAGAAGTCGGCCTCGAGCCCTTGGGCTCTGGCGGCATCTTCTGCCTTCTTTATTGCCTTAGGTTGGTCTTCCGGTGCACAGGTGAGCAGCGCGGTCTCGCCCTGCTCTCTGGTAAGCATTCTTTTATTTCTTACACATCCTCCGAGGTGTAAGCACGATGTGCTCAATGAACAACATGTTCATAGACGGCAAGCTTTCAGCGACCAAATGTTATAGGGAATGGCAGAGAGGTTCGAATGCGTTTGACTCGTTATGCATGCTGCTCAGCGTCGGTATAATACGAAGGGAAAGAGATATGAATCCAAGTGGTAATGCTGGCAGAAGTCAGGAATAAAATATTTTGGATGTATCCTAAACAAGCAAGTCAAGCCCGCTGTAGCCTAGGAATTCAAATGACGCATGTCTTGCTCTGTTGCTGAGTTCAGTTTCTTGCCATCGTCCTAGTATGGTATGTCTTCACTAGGCGCTGAATCACCTATTTTTGACAGATAATCAATAAGCATCCACCGCTCGCGTGCGTACTTGGGGCATGCACAAACAATATGGTGCATTCTTTCTGAACTGAACAACGCTGACGACAGTCAAAGAGAATGAACAAAACAAAGTTCGCAGCATGTCTAGGTGTATGCGTCGAACGCGTCCAGGATGGTGAGTCACGTATGACTGCGCCAACGCACCTACACATACCTACATTTTAAAACACATAGGAAACTTGAGCATTCATAACCAAGGTATTATCTGTGGAATTAAATGATAACAGTGGGTATTGACAGAATAATGTTGAAGCAAACGCAAGCCCCAGATATTTTTTAACATCTACAAAAAGCGACCAAACATTCTCTTTATTCGTCTGTAGTCAATAGACAAGAAATTTTAGGGTGCAAAGCCGACGCCTTGACAAATTTATTCCACCAACCTTAAACTGCAATAACGCGTCGTCGGCAGGCGTTTTTATTGGCTGCAATAGCGCTCTGAAGTTACAGCTAATTACACACCGGAGGAAGGGCCACTTATATATTGCCGCCATATGCCTGCCATGTGCTTAAGTTATATAAAGAATTTTGCATTAACAGCTTTTGTTCAATAGACACCTAAATAAAAATATAGAAGGTCTTGACTTGTAAAGCAACATTCTTTGCTACGTTCACCGAAAAGCTCAAGCGGAGGACCACTTTAGTCTAACGAATAGCACGACTTACTTTCTTGCGGCTGTGTTGCGGCTACACTGGAGTGATTTTTTCAATATATATTTGAGTGTGCAGCTATCTAGAAATATGCTACACCGTGGTTCTGTGTTGTAGTGCCATTCTGATGCGTCTGGATTATTTATTCTAACTGTTTTGCAGTTGCTGGGATGTATACTTAATGCCTGCTATGTATCTGTAAAAAGGCGATCGGAAGTATCATCCCCACCATAGGAATGGGCGTCCCATCTTAAATAAATATTGTAGGTTCATTGTATGCAGTTCCTCTGCTAAACCAGAAACGGATATCTAAAGCATTTATCTCATTGCGGCGCAATCGCAGCGATGATGCTTTCTTGGTAGTTTCGCGTGAATTTCAGCCTGAGAATGCACGTATTTATAAGCATTTTGAAACAATATCCGGTAAAAAAGACCGCCATTTATTTAAGTTTGCTGCGACTTTGTTTTGATGGGAATATGTGCCGTCACTGTCGCATGAAGGTAGCAGACAAGCTAGTGTGCTGTACACATTTGTCAGGGCAGGGCTTTGCCATTTGGTGCTGACCCACCATTCTAAACAGTATCAAGGAACTTTAATATGTTTTCAATTTTTTTATGAGCATTCTAAGCCTCCCAAAGGCATCTCAAGTGACAGACTTTTGGCAAAGCGTGCAGTAACAGGCGTCTTGTATTTATTCAATGACTCTGTTCGCACATTGGGTTCCTGCTGCCATTATCAAGGATAGGCGTAGAAAACAGCAGAGGGCACTCGTAGGAAATTCCTGGGCTGCGCGTGCTCTGCCATAGTTGTGTTCCGAGATAGACATGTAACATGTTCGTCCATCACATTGCCCTATGAACGCCAGCTTCGTTTTCGGCAGCAAGATAGGCCGAATATAGGGGTAGGCTTCTACCACGAAGCGGCCGTTGATTGTTACGAAGCAAATTAGTAGACGGGCTCTAGTCATGGCTGCAGAAGCACTCGATCAAAGCAAATAACGGAGAAGGTGAGAAGGAAACCAAAAAGTGTGGCATGCTGTGTTAAGCTATCTACTGTTGTATATCCGGCCCATGCAATCCTCTTGAAAGCCCAAATAGCCTCGGAAAGCATTCATCTACACGATCATTAGATGTATATGCGTTATAGAATTAAAGCTGCCAGCTGGGACTCGCATGTTGTTTTGTCTGTTGCGCCAGACTGATTGCAATAAATTGTACCTATTACAGTGTAGCTGTTTAAAGAACTATGACTATCTTTATTATCATCCTGATTATCAATATGACCATTTTATTGATGTTTTCTTGAAAATTGAAAAGTTCATTTGGATGCAGATAACTGCTTTCTACAAGTGAGGCTGTTCGCGAGTGACAGTATGTCATATTTCATTCATATTGCTCAACTGCTCACAAAGACATCAATGTAGAGAAGACACGCGCATACCAATTACTCAAAACATATATTTTTTTTTTCAGAAAACGAGTCCATCGCATATTTTCATATATCACATGGCAACAATGATAGATACAAGCTGCAGTGACTATGGCAGAAACGAACATACAATTTATTTTATCTAGTTCCAGAGAACAATTTAGCACATGCACGAGGCACCTTTTGTTTTCAAACATTTCAGTACATTTTTTACTAACGAACAGCCCGCTTAATTCTGCAATAGAGTTAGGCTCTTGGATAATCTGTCTTTTCGGTTTTTCTAAAATTAAATCGTCTTCAATTAGGGGTTTTTAGCCGCATTCCTTGCAGTCATGCAAAGCACCCATAACCGTATATTTCGATATTTTTTCTTCAGCAAGACTGTATTTTTAGACACTGACAATGACATGAATAATGAATGAGGCTCTATACAGGAGATTGTACTATGGGTGTAAAATGTCTATCTCGCATACTGCGAGACACCGTGAAGAAGCAATGATCGAATCCGTCTTGTAAAGAGTTCTTTATTCGATAAATACACTTCGGGGGTTATGGGCATCTAAAACGGGTCACTCAGATCCAGCACAAAGTTTAGAAAACGGGCCATACTAGCGCACAGTTTTCTGTGACAATGAAGGGCAAACTACAGAGTCAAAATGCGCACAAGTGAGAGAGCTTCTGAAAACAGTCTCACGCTTATATCCATGTTAGTGTAGGCTGTGGAAGAGCAAACATAAACACCTTATTAGCAACGTATTAATAAGACAGAACACATCACGGAGTGAAAAACCTTGCTTATTTTGTGGCTTTTCCCTTCCGCGTCTGATCAAACGCGAAACCATCGCACGTTGAAGTTGCGTCGATTCAGCGTCTCTTCCGAGCGACCAAAAGCACTGTCAAACATGGCCGGACTATTTGGTGCGGTAACACATGGTAAGCAGCCACGCGCCCGTAGCTTTCCCTTCAATAGCACACAAAGTTCTCCGCGAGTATAAGTGATTTCAAACGGCATTTTGAATTTCGGTTCTATCATCATAGGGCATGGCTTGGCGCAAATGTTTCAGCTTAGTCCCTTGGAGAAAGAGGAGGATGACGATCCTCAGCAATGACCGCATGAATCTATTTTATTGGAGAATGCCTATACGCATAATACGTCCACGTGCTAGCCAAACATTGCAGTTCCTCTTCAGAAGATTGCGACCGATACTGCACAATGACTTTACGAAAAAGATTGTCACAGCTGTCCCCGATTCGTCGTCGGCGCGAAGTCGATCGACGGGGTAGACAAGCTGGTTGGTCGTTCCGTGCTCAAGCGAACGCAGTGAAAAGAGTCAGAGTCGGGAGTAAACAAAAAAAAAAAATGTGGTTGATCCCTCTTATATAGGAATCGGTATAGAACACGAAAGTGAAACGTGTCTTCACAGAAGTAGTGTAATGTTTATTGCACATTGATATATAATGTCTATTGGTGTTTTGTGGCTAAGCCCAGACCACACGTACGCTTGCGGACGCGCGTAAGCTCGCGTAAAAACACAAGTCAGACTAACATACCTGAACTTAATATAACACAAGGATGAAGGCAAATAAATACGAACAATTAACAGTAGATATCAAAATGAAACAGTGCGAGGATCAAATACACAAGAATACACTTAACAGCATTTCGCTAAAACAACGTCCAAATAAAATCAAAGTTCAAAAGAAAACAAAGGGTGCCATACGCATGGCCGGGCAGCAGCAGCAAGTCCATAAACCGTGGAAGTCGGTGCACAAAGCTTTCCCGAAGAATGCTGGCGGTCCGATCTTGTCGAGGTGGATGCGAATTGCTGAGCTGGGTTTTCCGGGAGTCTATATTTGACGTCTTCTCTCAAGCAGGTTGAGCTAATTTGAGGGGAACCACCGTGAGCTTCGTTGCAGACGCTGGTTGACGTCTCGTACGTCAACAAGTTCCTCGGAGTTCCGACGTGGCCAGGCGGCCCAGGCGATACTGGACGGCACTAGCCCCCCAACGGCTTCTCAGCAGCGCATAGGTTCAGCTTCTAGACTAATCAGCAGGGCCCAAAACCTGCGCTTAAATAGCCTCTCCTTTCCCTAGTTCCCTATGTAGCGAAACTGCCGGTATGTAGAGTTCTCCGAATTCACGGCTCTTTGCTCCCAACAATCTTGGCCGCGGCCCTTTCACCATGGACGAAGAACCGCAGATTCTCCTCTCTCCCAATGTCAAGGGCCAAGGTGGAACCCGGCATACCACGCAGACGTACACGCATATTTCTGGGTCCGTAATCGGCGTGTCGCGTCTGGAATCGAGATGGCAGCCCGAGCGGCCACGACGCTTTTGACGCCCGTAATTCGGCGTGTTGATCTCGAGTAAATTATACGCTGCACAGTCAGGAGCCCACGTTTTTGACGCTCGTAATTCGGCGTGTCGTTAATCAGCGTGCAAACCATTCGAAAATATGCCGCTCCGTGACAAAGATGCAGAGAAGTGATTAGACAGCGTCGTGCTCCTTGTTGCTGCATGTAATCCACGATGCATGTTTACAATGTTCGCAGTTGGTTTTAATTTGAGGGCACCCATGTGCGACGACTGAGGCATATGTCGGGGAAGAATTATGCTACAAAAATGGCATGGCCTCACATTCGCAATAATTCGCACTTTTATCACAGGCTTCACATTTGTTATTTTGCATATACAGAAATGGGAAAGAACTATCTTATTGTAACACAGCACCCTTTACTTTTCAGGATGCTCTAAGAGCACAGAAATCCTACTGAGACGTGCATAGGAGACAATAGAAAAAAAATGGACGCCCGGTGCACAATGACTATTGCAGACCCGACAGTCGGTATTGCATTAAAAATGTCACAATACCGAGATGACTACGTACTACGCACACGGAGGGAAATGCTGCCAGATGCTGATACGTATACTCGGTCCTCCAGTCGTTTATACTATAAATGCACTCTCACTTCATGACTGAAAAATGCACAGCAAAGATTGTAAAACACGCCCAGGCGTGCCATACCTACAATGCTTGAATGTAACTTTGTCTAGTGCACTCTCACTATCTAGGAAAACGGCTACGTGGACTTTCCGTGGCAGCGTTCCTATCTGACTCAAGTGAAAGAAAGCCAGCGCTGATTACATAGCGCAACGCCACCGTCCAATCATCTGTCATGTATATCGTAAGCGCTTTCATGTTTTCCAACCACAATTCAAACAGCTGTGGGCATTATCACCTGCACGTTACAAAGAAATAATATGACACTTCTAGGCACAGGCGTAACATTTTCGAATAATTGGAGGTAGGAAGCAATAAATCAATAAAAAGCAAGCTTTTTTGCAATGCTAGGATAACATTAAAAATATCGTAAATAATTTTTGCATAACGACGTAAAAGAAACTACAAGCTAGAGTAAATAAAAGCAGTTGCTATCACCAATTATGGAAGGGTCTAAGATTGTGTACCCATTGGGTCTAAGATTGTGTACGCATGTTTATTCGCTCAGATTATTGTCGTGGCTAGTCAATGGCCACGTGCCGATGATGGAAACAGCGTCTAGATTTTTTCTTGCCTTACACCAGTTCCTCAGTGACTATAACTTGTATTATGTGCCATCTTGAAATTCTCACTCGGAACAGTCCGACATGTCGACTTGTGCAGCCAGAGCACTGGCTATCAGAAGACAAGTTCAGGGAGAATGGAACAAAGAGAGCTCCATTTATTGAGAGAGCATGTATTGGATAGTATTACGCTTAAATTTAAGCGAAGTTCTTCCTTTGGAGGGGGGGGAGGGAGACCTGGCGGTGCAATTCTTACAGTGACAACTCTCGTGTTTTTAGTCCACTAGTCCTTTGCACTTCCACCTCTGGTACCTGCAGAAATCCCGCAGTCTTGTTTGAGAAGCTTATAAAGAAATTAAGAAAAAAATTTCCAGTGCCCAGCGTGGCTCTATCTAGCCCATCGAACAGCTGCCATGGCTAGTTTTCTAAGCCACGCCGTTGTTTCTTGAGCAATAAAAAGTGCACCCCGACAACGCGGCCGCCTCGCTTAGCTGCTGTGATTGGCTGACGCCACGCTCCGAAGCTTGCCTCTAAACCAGAAAGGAGCTCAAGCTATGAAGTCAGCGGTACCAAACGAAAATCATTTTTGCAAACAGGCGAAAGAGATAAGAAGGTCATTTTTATCGACATCAGCAACAGGGAACGCTACTTATAGAATAAAGGAAGGGTTTGTCTTCTCGATAGGATATTGCTGTCGATGCATGAGTGAAAGGCAACACAAATGATACCACACGGAAGTGCGCAACACTTACTCCACGTCTGCGGATGCTACTGCAGAAGCGTATGTTGCGACTAGAGATGATTGGCCTAATATTGGCTAACGTGTTAATATTGCATAAGGCGCCATCATTGGCTGGCGGTGCGCTCGACTGCTGATTGCTGATCTATAAAGCAGTGCTGAGGTTAACAACTTTCGTGAAGCCAGTCGGTGAAATTCGAAATGTATGACAACAGAGAGGAGAAAGAAATAGCCGCATACCTATATTTCACCAACGGTTCGTACTACCAGCGCAATCGGCAATTATTTTTCCTTATCAGCAGGATATTTCTACACACGAATGTGCAAATTTTTACACGTACTGACACCGCACTATACTGGCCCGGACTTCTCGATAGAGCCAACGCAAACGTGAAGCGTTGACTACGATGGTATAAAAGAAAGTGCGGGTGGTCAGACAGACAAATACACACGGCAAGATAACCGTGGTGGCTTAGCGGTTATGACATTGCGCTAAAGTGGACACGTGTTTGATTCCCGGTTAGGGCGGCCTTTTTACGACGCAGGAGCAAACTGCAAAAACACTGTTATACTTATGCGAGTACTTAGGGGCACGTTAAACTACATCAGGTGGTCAAAGTTGTTCTGGCAACCCTTACTATTCCCTTTCTTCTAATTATATCTTCCCTTCCCCACATGAAACCAACACTTTTTTTTTCATAGCAACTTTATAGCTGTTCGCAGCAAGACGGATATGGCGGGCTTGTTGGTTAAAGAGACACAAGTGCTGGTTCTTTGCTTCCATCATGTCTCATAAATTTCTGGCACAAACAGACACAAGTGTGATTTGCTGCTATAGTAAAAAACAAGCAATCAATAAGAGCACAAGGTCACTAAATGACGAAGGGCAAAAGAAGATATGCACCGCAGCGAGTCACACGAACGCTGCACCTAAACCACTTTCTTCCAGACTTTCAAATCAGTGCATACGTCAGACTCTTCGCATCACACTTTGCGCGTTGCATGACGTACGTGCGCGTCCCACGTTGTTATTGAAATGGCACGTATGGTAGCTGATGACTTGAAGTGTGTGCGTTTAGATACAGATGCGATTTTCAAAAACATTCTCTTTAATTATTCACGTATTCGCCTTCCTGTCAGAATGACTCCGAAATCTATGGTTGGGAGGATGTATTGCCGAATTCCCTATCCAAGTTTTTCTCGTTCTGAGTGTAATTACTGACATTCACGGCAGCTCTTAGCTCGTACCACACGCTGAAAACCTTTGAATCTTGAATGGGCCATTTTTTGTAGTGTTTTCACACAGGCTCGGTACGAGGATCGATTTTTCAAAGGTATTTTAGCTCTATTCCACTACCGCACTAAAGCGAACTGTTCAGTGTTGGCGTGAATATGGCAACCTCTGTATTCGTAGATTCTTTCCAACCACAATGTAAATTATGCAGCTGCAGCCGAAGAGAAAACGCACGAATGACGCACGTGAAAAAATGCAAATGTGGGTGTCACAAGCGATCGATTATTATACCCTGCATTCGAAATCAGTTCGAATCTTCACATGTTAAGCGCGTGTTCATTCGAAACTAAAATTTTCTTGTTCGGAATGGTCCTAGAGTCATGAACTTCAAAACAACAGGCTAAAATCTGCATACAATGGGATCGAACCTCGAACCTCCTCCTTTTATCACATCGCTGAAAAATATCTCACCTCTTATTTTTTTGATAAATCTTAACACTAGAACTCTCGAATAAAAAATGAGGTGTTTTTACTAAGTCTACCTACTATTACCATATCACAATGGTCACCAGTAAAAAGTAGCGCTTCCCATTGGTCGGTATAAATCTTTTTTCATTCCTTTCTTTCAGAAGCTAGCAACAAGAGAAGCCGCTTCCTCAGCTCAAGCGCTCCAGTCACCGATATCTCATTTAGGTGGGCCTTTATCAGGGCCATCGTTCGTTAGTAGTGATAATTTTATTTTTAGTTATTATCTTTCTTTAACTCGACAGTAACAATACTGCTCAAGCGAAATAATTCCGTACTTGGTATAACAACCATTTGCTGAACTACCTGGGTGCAAGTACATTTTGTAACATTACTTTGGCTGATTGTTTCTTCAGTATATTACTATTGTTATCGCAATATTGACCAGCTCAAAGCACTCCTTCCTTCTTTCGAATTTTTTCGACGTTGTCGCCTATTCTACGGCGAAAGAGAGTTGTTCAATCAGATCACGAGCACGACACCAACACCATTGTACATTTTGAAAGCTGCGCGCGCAGCAGCAACTTTTCTGGAATGCACAGCAACACATGCCTAAATGAGAGAGGTACTTAACACGTGTTTTTATATCCCAGGAAGGCGGCCGTAATCGCTGCTATCTTGTATTCCTGTCGCTTGTCATTATGCGCACCGTAGTTTTCACACTAAATACTTACACATTTAACACACGCTTCTATTTGCGTTCACATATTTACTATCACTACGACGCGACAATATTGTTTATCTCATTTGCATTACGGGGGAACAACGCGAAAAACACGAGACAAGAAAAATGGAAAGGTAATGTAGGACCATAACATTAAATTGCCTGAATATATGCAGAGGTGAGAAACAAATATTAACCAGTTGTCGCTAATATCAATCGTAAGAATGCGTCGACAAGTATTAATAATCAACGTGTAAATGAAACAGACATCCATATGTGTAAAAGTTTTATCTCTGATACGTGTAGTGGACCAAATACATTTTCAAAACCGTTATAGTACAGAATAATACCAAAGTTGATAGTAATTGGTTGAGTACACAACAACTGCATCTTAAGATCACCAACGAGTATAGCTTTCTGCTGATTTAGGAATTAGTAAGTGCAAAACTTTTAAGATAAGTAGAAAAACGCATGTATGGACCGAAGGGAGGGGGCAGGGAAAGCACTACGTCAATAGCTCCACGCACAATGATGCCTTAAAGCTTCAATATCTACATTTACACAAAAAATCGGAAGCAGAATCGCCAATGATTCCATTCCCTAAATATATAGACACACCGACTGCAGAAAAACAGTTCGCTATTTTGCAATTCTATGTACTTCAGAATACCATACAAACCATTGCTCTACAAAAGCTAACACATGAAATTTCACATGCTCATTATTTAGGTATTCAAGTCCGTTCATCATCGTTGTTTCGGAAACTGCGAGCAGTAGGGTGTAAAGTGAAACAACACTGTCAACGACATGTGACAAACAATTAGCCTAGGAGTTTAACGAAGGCGTGTGAAAATATGTCAGTGTGAAAAAGAACCAAGACATTAGTGAAAGCTATTTATTTGTGGTTAAATAGTTTTCAATTCAATAGTGGTTGCTGCTCGAGTGGAAGCCAGACCTAGCATGTCGCGCTTGTTTCCAGTGCACGCTAGAGGAAAGCCCTTTTGAGGTCACGCATGTCTCTGATAAGGGCCGCTCAGTCACCGCTATCTCTCCTTACAAAAATATTGCCGCCAGAACACCAAGAAAAGCGTCATCCTTTATTGCATCCCAGATTCAGTGTGTGCCAAAAGCGGTCCTTCCTGCATCGTGAAGTTCTCAATAAAGTAAACATTTCCTTTTTAATCGAAGCTTTATAGGTTGACAAGTGTCGGCAGTGGTGGTGTCACACTTAAAAGTGGGCAGATCCTAGCGATAGTGGAGAAAGGGTCCAAGCTTAATGGCGCACACTTCTGTCATGTGGGCCGATCCGGCTGATAGTTAAGAAAGGGTCCAAGCTGAAGGGCTGTGGTGTTACAGGTCCACGCCCCTGTGGGCTCGGGGACCTGTAACGCGCCCTTGAACTACCCTTGTCACACGTGGGACCCAAAGAGACAATATCACTGGCCCTTCCCCTGTTGAGATAATGGAGGTAAGCGAAGCTTATCGTCTGATTCTAGCGTGCTGATTCTAGCGTGAGGGCTTCCGAAGCCCAGGCGAAACGTCAGCGAAGAGCTGTGGACTCCGAGTTGCCAGAGTGCGATGCTGAGGCCAAACGTCAGCGAAAAGCCGCCGACACTGAGTTTAGAGCAAACGAAGCGGAACGCCTGCGACAGCGTCGTCTTGCCACAAGCTTCGCTTACCCCCATTTTCTCGACAGGGGAAGGGCTCTCAATTTTTTCCTTTCAGAGTTAACTTTTCTCAAACCACTCCTCGAGGGTCTCTTTCTAAATAAAGAGCAGAATAATGGCTGGTATGCTATCATTCATCTCCGTAAAGCAGTGCATTGCCTTGGTTTCTGATTTTTCACTGCAGAGAGTCCAATTTTGCTTTTCACTGCACTGATTTCTGAAAGACACAACCAGGAGAAACTGGATTTACTTCTAGGTTCGGTGACCTTCTTCGCTGATCAGCCGCATCCCGATCGAGCTGCAGCTGAAGTGTTTCTTCACCACTATGCTTCCCTTCCGCAGCTTCTGTACTGCCTGCTTCTGGCCAGCATGCACGAGTGATAGGAGAAAAATGTTATTGTTATAATAATGACATAAAATACTAAGTTCATAACGACATGAGGTATCTTGTTCATCCACATAGAATAAAAGATTGTCGCAGTGAACGACATCATCTGCATGACATTCTCGAGCCACGGTGTCTGCTTTTGCAGTCTGACTTATTGAACACCCTTAGCTCTTACGAGCAGCTTCACAACTGGTATTAATACGGAGTCATCAAGACCCTAGCTAGCGCCAACGTGGAACGAGTCAAAGCGTTCTGTTCAGATCACGGGCTCAATAAATTTGAAACATGCCACACTACCTCTTTTTATCTAGGCAGCGAAACGCCAGAGCGTGATAGCAGCAGCACAAACTGAATTCTATTCTAAACCTATTTCAAGGAACGAGGATGAACTAACCTGCAAAGAGCAGAAGAATCATATCTCTCTGCGCGCTTGTTCGCCGTTGCTGCCAAAGTGTTCAAGTTGAGGGCGTGTCCAGCGGTTACTGAATTCGACAGGGTTGTACAAACGCTCTAGTACCAGGGCGAAATTACGATGCAGTTCCGCAATTTCTGCAAAAGAATTTCTGTTGCACCACATTAAACTCTTCAGAGTGCACCCGTGCGTTCATTGATACACGGCAAGTACGGGGGGCTCGGGAGCTGGGCCACTGCGCAGTTCAGTTGCCCGCTTGCCTTCGCCATGCAGGTGCTCACAAACGTATTCAAGGGCGTGTTGCTTCCTGGCCAGGCATCTGCCTTTTTTGAGGCACATTTTCAAAACGGTTACAGTACACAATGACATCGATGTTGATAGTAATTGGCTGCGCACACAACAGCTTCATGTTTAAATAACCAACGAGTATAGGCTTCTGCTAATTTAAGAATAAGAAACTGCAAAAATTTTTGCATAAATAGGCAAACGCACGTACTTACCGAAAGTGGCAGGGGGAGGAAAACATTAGGACAATAACTCCACGCGCACTGATTCCTTAAGGCTTCACTATCTACAGTCCCACAAAAAAATTCTTGAATTTGAACATCGGTGATAAAGGGGACACCCGCTGTGGTGGCTTAGCGGCTGTGGTGTTGCATTGGTAAACACGAGGTCGCGGGATCAATTCGTGGCAGGGGCGGCCGCATTTCGATGGGGGCGAAATGCAAAAACGTCCGTGTCCCGTGCCATATGGGCACGTTAACGATCGTCTGCTGGTATCTGTGCCACTGCGTAGTTACGTTACCCACTTGCTATCGCCATGCAGGTTAGCCAGCCATATTCTTTCTGCTAACAAGTCGATTAATTATCTTTTGATACGGCTGCAGAGCCCTGTAGTAAGAAAGTAGTATTGCAACTTGGAAGAAGCCAACGGAAGCCAAGACGAAGAAGAGAATGCGCGAGCTCGTGACGAACGTGCATGAGAGCTCGGGCCCTTCGGAACGCAAACGACTGAGCTAGTGCTGCCAGGCTACCAGGGCGTGTACGGGTTCGACCTGAGGCACAACACGGACCGAGCCGGTGCTACCAGACCAGCCGGGATGAGACTGGCGTGTCGTACGGTGAACCTGTGTTCCGGCCAGAGCTGAGATGCAGACCAGGCTGAACGGGTCGGTGCTGTTCCTGCGGTGAACGAGCGTTCGAGCCAAGCGGTATCAGATGGCCTTGGTTGGGAGTGCGAAGTTCGGGCGAGCCACGTGCGAGGGTCCGGCACAACCGCCTGCTGGGGTCGTGGCCACGGTGCCGCGTTGCTGACCGCGTGGGCCTGCCGTGCTGTCGAGCGAGCAGTTCATCTTCTCGTGCGCTGGCCGCCTGTACGAGTTCTTCGTACAAAAAACGCTGCGTCTGCAAGCGCAGACGCCTCCGCCTCCGACAGCAAGTACTGTGAGTGACCATCTTACGAAATGGCCAAAGGACGCGCACTGTGATAGCTCGCGTGAGTTCTGCGTGGACCGTTATACAAATAGACAGTGTCTTGTTAACGCATCGTAAATGTAATTGTTGCCGTCTGTCGTAAATAAATGTTTGTCCGGTCTATGACTTTGCTTCCTGTATCTGAGTTCCTGGGCCCACGAACCACCACAGCCCGTACTGATGTGTTTTAATGGCACTGGAGTGCATAGATGACATCCATACTATACTTATGCTGTAGAGTGATGTAGAAAACAACCCCGGTTCCGACACCATCGTTAAACTTGCAGAATTAAACAAATTAGCCACTGGCCAGTCGGAGTTATTCGACAATGTGAAAGACTTCAAAATTCAAATAATGACAACTTATAAAACAATACTTGCCTTAAGTAAACGCATAGCTGAATGAGAAAGCCACTACTAGTACATCGCGCTGATCTGAAGAGAAGTCGAAACCGTGAGGAGTAGTACTGCTCGCACGGTTAGTCTAACCTACAACCTAGAAGCACGCCTAGACGTGCTGAAAACAGGACCTTTCGTAATAATATAATATTTTATTGCTTTCATGACACAAACACATCAGAGACGTATGCTCAGCAAGAGGAATTATTCATATGTCACTGCCATAATCACTTGAACGTCCCCATCGATCGGAAAGAGAGTTCACCGTCTTGGCCGGTACTCTACCAAATGTCGTGGGCCCATGAAAGTCAAATCGGCTTTTCACAAGACCAGACAAACTGTCCTCGGGAACATCCGGTTTCAAATGAAGCCGGAAACGTTAAAGTAGTAGGACATATTGCCATTCAGAGGCCCCCATTTCTGTTGCATAGGAATATTGTGTAACGCGGAGTTTTTCCAGGGCATTGGGAAACGCAACTAATAATGACAGCGAGACATTTCGAAGCACTCTAACGAGATTTTCTTGGAAAAAGCTGTATGGAATTCGCCCGCATTTAACTTTGCACACATATTTTCCGTAGTAGCGCGCATTTTTTTGCTAAGTTTCATGTTCGTTATATTTGTAGTTATGCGACCGTATCTGGCTGCACGCAAGACTAAATAGTTTATGCTGTGGAGAACATCGTTACGCTATGCGTTCCATGAGATACGATAAATGGAAACACTTTCAATTTTGTCTGCACAGGACCCATAGCAAGCCCCTAATTTTCACCTAATGTACCTGTGTGTTACTTAGAGTTCCGTGATGGCACTGTGACACAGCATAGAATTGTCAGTTAACACTTTCAAACACCAGTTAAAATTGTTTTTTACAAATATTGCATGTAGTCCACAGGAATATGACTTCGCCCTATCACTTGCCAAATTGTTCCTCACTTGTTTTCTAAATTTGATCGTGGTGACGTTTTGCTTATGTCATAGCAGCAGGATCAATTTTGCGCCACTCGTAAAACCAACTACTAATGTTCGGGGGCAATTGCGTACGTAATTCAAGGCAAAGGCCGCATTTATCCCGATAACTTTGCACTTTGCCTACGCGTCACCCGTTACCATGTCCTAACTTACACACTTCATGTAGAAGTTATATTCTTGAGTTCGCCATAGACGCCGTGTGAATGTTGTATAGCTTCTGGAGACATCGGAAAAAGTTGGGTTATATAATTATTTGTAAAGCTCTTAAGAAAACCAGAAACATTAAACCTTCGCGGCACATTGCATTAAGATGGCCCCCACTTTTACGAAACAAAGTTTTCGTAAAGCAGAGTTCTCTAGGGACATTGAGAAACGAACTTCATAATAGCAGCGAGACGCTTGCTAACACTTGCTTAAGGGTGTTTTTGCCAAATGTGTATTCAATGCACAGGAACTTCACTTCCCACCCTAATTTTGCATAAAGGTCTGCCTATTTTTGTAAGTTTGATTTTGGTGGCGTATGTAGCTATGCCACGCAAGGGGAAAAAATTTGCGCCAATCGTAAAAATCAGTAAGAATTCTGCGCCGCAGACTTACACGAAATAGACGGCAAATGCCACAATGTAGGCACATATTTAGAACTCTGAATACACATGACATAGAATGCCCCTTATCTTAACGAAAAATCATTATTCTGCTTTTTCTCTTTCACACACACACAAAAAAAAATCAATAAGAAACCTAGCATGACACATGAAAATTACGAAAAAAAACGAAGGTCCAGTAATTTTCTGCATCCCTTCCATTCAAACCAGGAATACGAAACTTTCATCACGGATTTCACATAAAATACCACTATTTCCACAAAATTTCAGTCTGTGTTGCGCAGTTGCTCTAGAATTTAGGATATATAGCATATTATGGCAATATGACACTCTGGAACGCTTGAATAAATACTTATCTACAAAAGATGAGACACAGCTACGCGGATGAAACATTTACCGTTAGTCTCGCGCAACATGCTGCCTCATTCAAGGAAATATAAGCATTGTGCCTTGAGAGAGTTGACCAAGGCACCGGCATCTGCATATATAGCGTATACATTTAGGGAGCATATGAGTATTCAGCAATTATTTTAAATGCAGTAATTAACATAGACAAAACAAGTTTTATCGTAGTAGTAACCCATATAGTGATGCACAATGTACTATAAATATAAAATGTATACCCTTTATGAGGCTTCCTTGAAAAAATGAAAAATTTTAGTACTAGGATATAACGCTTCTAGATGGTCCAAAAACGAGTTTTCAGGAACGTTAATTTAGCCATAATTGACACAGACATCTCAAATTCAGTCTACCAATTTCACCTCCAAGGTACCACATTTTCCTGAAATATTGTCTTCATGAGTAGCCTTATTTTGTCATAAAATTGGTAAAAACTGGCCCATAACATTTTGAACCCTTGTAGTCGTATTACCAGCTTCGCATTAAATATTTTCCTGTGATGAGTACGGTATCAGCTCTTGCACTGGTGCACAAAACAGAGAGTCGGTATCAGCGTGTTGCGATGAAAAATATAACCTGAACATAACGCATGTGCTGACAATGCAGCTGCCCTCAGCCTAGCGGCCGAAAAATTACGTACGTGAGAAAGGCAGGGCGTAGGAGACAGGACGCATAGTACATAGTAAGCCGCTGATACCTCACAGTATGTAAATATTCTATAGCGATATAAAAAATAAGGATGCTCGATGCAAATCTAAGGCATCGCTCTTAGCTTCGGCGTTGTAGTGCTGTCCTCGTATCAACGAGGCATGCACGTCCCTCGCGGGGAGAGTTAGGACCCCAAATGCGCGATGTACGTTTGGCTCGAAATGCGATGATGGAGGCACCGTCATGTTTCAATAAATAGATTCTGCTGCAGCAGGGCAGTGCCCTGACTAGCACTGTCGGCGTGAACGTAGTGCGAACACATACTAATGCACTGCTGAGCGGCTGTGTGCCAACCACAAATACGTTGTCACTTTGAGCCACGTTATGCACAACGCTGAAATTCTCCTTCGGGCGAGTGTGCCTACTGCCACCTACATGTGCGAGAATTTCGCCAAGGACGAAGCCACCTGCCTCAGCTCTACGGCCTTGTCACACAACAATTATGCGTGCTGCCTGTAGTGGGTCTATCCAGGTGCCTCACACTTCCGCGAGTCTTTGCTCAGACGGTCTGTCCTCCGCAGAGACCGGCATGCGACTTCCTCAACTGCAGTCCGGATGGCCTAATTACAATGCCTTTCTGGACTTCTTACAAGATCCAGGCTTCCATTCATATAAATTAAATTGTTTTCCATACGGTATTACAAAAATTAAGAGGACGCTTAAGCTTCGCCTTCAAGAGTGGAACGCGATAACATTCAAAGATCCTTGACTGTTTCTGACACTTCCCGGCAGCTGCAGCTTATGTAACCGTAATGTTTACCTGGAAACGCTGGCGGTGAACGCTATGCACGAAGGCGCGCTTTCTGGCAGAAACGCGGCTTCTTTCGTGGGCCGGCCTTCCTTTATTGTTTGCACCTTTAATATTTCAGCTTGAGAAGATTTAGCATAAAAGCATGCGCTGTCGGTGTTTTGTTTCAAGACAATTGTTGATGGACTGTCACTCTCAAAATTACGAGGAATAACTTTGTAAAGAATACAAGACAGTGTGAGCAACTGTATTGGTAAAATATATTTGGAGGGCTTGCGTGGTTGGGGATGACTTTCTCGGCCGCGGGCGGCATTGCCGACGCCGACGCCAGATTTTCTGCGACACGGGGCCCTAAACGCTATCGCGTTAATACCTTAAGTCAGCCCTCCTACTAGTGAAAGAAATCATAAACGAACTAAAGCACGCGAGCAGGGCACGCGAAGGTGACGAAGACTACCGTTTGCAAGACCACGATGGGAGAAAGCTAGGGTGGAGCATATATATATATATATATATATATATATATATATATATATATATACTGGCTGAGTCTCCAATTAAATTAAGAAGATGAGGCACGCGTCAATAAATTGTAAAGAAGGGAATGAAGATAGTGATATCTCTTTCTTGTTACGAAAATGCAGCCGTTATGTATATAGGCTTCACGATATATCTGCTCCTCATTTGGTAGGAGACAGAAAAACATCCGTGATAGTGACATCACCAAGTAGTAAAGCAGACTCCTTATTGGCCACAGAAGGCCTTTCACGGGCTGTGGGATTAAAGAATGTTCAGGTGAGAAGTATGGTACTTGACACCATCTTGTGCACTCTCGCGCTCGTTACCGAGAACCTAGACACAGAGGCCACTTGATCTGCTGATTTACCGAGGTAGGCCGTGGGAAAATCTCGAAGCAAGCGCATGTAAAGTTTGCTTGATAGTTGTTGTGTGACTTTCTGACTTCTCACCATTTTTGACACCACTAGCGGTGACTTTGTGAATGATTGCTGGAATTTATTAAGTCCACAAATATAAAAATCTTACTTGGTGTAAAGATTTATTACATTTGTATTTTTGTGAATGCCTCGGGTGTTCGAACGAAGCTATTAATTATTTACTGGGACACTAATCTTCATTCTTTTATTCTTTATTCTTTCTTTTGGGCTACTTATTTCAAGTTAGAGAAAGCATTAGCCTATGTGCCTGGATAGAATACGTTCGTGTTCGAGCTTCGACCTTTGACGAAAGAGCGTATGAGAGCTATAAAAATACAAATATGGTGATTAATAATGACGTAGAACATTTCATGAAAAAAAGAATGCAAAAAAGCTTCCATTGATGTATATATAAGACTCTGCCTTTAGGTTTCGCTACGGAACATTGCTCGCTTGAAGCCGAGGAATGGCTGGTTTGCTCAAGATTTTTGTTGTTGCGTTGGCGATAATTGCTGCTGCTCAACAGTGTAAGGGAAGTGAGGAGGGTGATAAGAATGATGATCAGAAGGTAACTGAGGGGGCATCGAGTTTTTGGCCTCCTACGCCTGCTCCAAACACCTGCGAGGGTATTCCAAATCTCTTCTGCCAAGTAAGATCTTTTTCTTGGTAAAATCAGGTCCAACAATGCAATGATACCTAATGCGCATTGTTTTTGACCTTTCGATACGTGTCCTGCCCAAAAGTCGCATCACAGGCGAATAAGCCAGTAAATCTTTTGCGTAATTGGCATACCTTTTAAAAGAACCTCAACAACCCTCTTAAAGTGGTAACAAATAATTAAGTGAGGTACTGATTTACGAACACGTTATATTAGTGGCCAGTTCGGTACCAATCACTAGAAGAATTTGTTTTCTCATTACAGAAGTGGATATGTCTGTTTAATAAGTTTATTGCGCTCGCATTGTTTGGGTACGTCACGCATTTGCCGGGGGATATCTATGTTGTATGTTTGTATTTAACCGTTTTCACGCTTTCCTGGGTCACTCGGTAGTCAGTGGTCGCATTGGGAGCGCATCGGGCTGCTGGGCTAAGGTAACAAGGTTCGAGACCTTGGAGCACCTTGTGGTCACCAATTATGTGGCAATGTGTACACATGTGGCGCTCTTGAAGGAACCCGTTTTAGGCCGACATGGGTCCCTGTAGAGGCGGGACTGGGTAGGTACTGATAGTCGACGAAGCTCTTTGACGCCGACAAAGACTACTGTGTTAGTGCTACTCGGTCTGTGGTCTCTAAGGAACCTCTTTATTGCCAGCTTGGGTTACCGGGGATGTGCCAGTAGGAGTGCTCCACTCTTGAATGAATGTTTTTGACGCCTACTTGACTAACTAGGTATGTGCCACTGCGAATGGACGACTCTACAATCACGAAAAGAGAGAGAGAGAGAAAAGAATAAATGGAGACAGGGAGGTTAATTGAACATTGTGGGGTTTCACGCATAAAAAGTAGGACGTTCTGGCGAGCTAGTTGGATTATAGCTTTTAGACGTTTATAAACTGCGCAAAAAACGAAGACACAAGAAAGAAATCACACACGACACCACAAGCGTGCTCGACACCACCATGAGTGGGCAGTCTGCGCTCATGGTGTCGTGTGTGTTTTCTTTCTTGTGTCTTTGTTTTTTGCGCAGTTTATAAACGTCTAAAACGCGTCAAAAAGAATCTCATTATAAGGCACGTCGTATTGGAGGACTGCGGATTAATTTGTACCACCTGGGGTTCTTTAACGTCACCTAAATCTACGGAAACGGGTGTTTTCTGCAAGTCGCCACCAGGGAAATGCGGCCAGCGAGTCCGGGATTTGATTCCGCGACGGCAGTGAGGTTAACCGGAACTGAGTCCGGTTGGCTAAACTGCAATGGGGGGAGTCAAAAGCGAAGGGAAATATTACCACAAAAAGACAAAGTCCGCTGTGGATATAGCCACAGCACAGCACAGCAGCGGTGTTGTGGCCTATAGTAGTAGCGATATGCAACTCCATAGCCCGAAAATCTTGTTTGAGGTAAATGGTTTTCTGTACAACTGATTTAGAACTCTGCAGAGGTCACGTCTTTTATTTTCAAAGCATCGGCGGTAGCACAGGTGGGGCTCTATAGTCTCGTCAACACCGCAGGCATTGCATTCGGTACTATCCGCCATTTCAATCAAATATGTGTATGAATTGGTGAATACAACGCCGATGCCTAAGTGGCACAGCATTATTTCCTCAGAACGCGTAAAAGCAATAAAGAGCTGAAGTTGCATAGATGGGTATAGAGTATGCATTCGATGGTGAGTCAGATCATGTTGTGCAAAACTTCTTTAATGTAACACAGTGCGCTAGGCTGCTTAAGCGTTGGGCTACGTCTGTCCTTGAAAAAGGTACAGCAACAAGGTTTGTTCCATTGTGTGCTTTCCTTGCAGCTTAGTTAGTGAGCTCGTTGGCGGATGCACCGCAATGACCCGGCAGCCACTGCCACACAGCATCGTGTCCTTTCGCGATTACACGATGGTGCGTTTCTCAAATATCCGGCACGAGCTTTTCACAGGACCCGCTACGGAGAGCTGACGATTTTCATTGTAGGGACACCTTTGAGTCGAAGAATATTGGCAGCGATTAGCCGATTGGTGGGTAATGTATCCAAAGGCACCTCGGAGGGCAACAAACACCGAACCAATCGCTACTGAGACGTGAGAAATCTTGTATCTGATGCTGATTTATTTTGATGGGGTAACACCTGCGCCGGTTGAGCTGGTCTGAGTGGATTAGCAATCCTTATATATGGGAACTCGATCAAAGTAGAGAGTGCGCAAACAATTCAGAGTTGCTTGCTTAGAGGCCAAGGTAGGCAGGTCAGTCTTAATTGTTATTCCAGAAACGGCAACGCACCCTTCATGTTGTTGTAAACACCACAGCACTGACGGTAAACGTGCCGAGGGCGCGAAGCCAGACGGTAGGGAGTCACGATGAGTGCTGACTACGTTGGATAATGATGCCTGTGCTCGTTGTTCTGGCAGGCAAGCAAGATAGCTTGATTGCATCCGTGAAATGTGGCGAATATGTACCCTAAGAATGTCGGTGTCGGTGGTAATGTAAGTCGTGGTCGGATGGTCTGAAGCCATTGCAATTGTTCTTGCTGTTGACGTGCTGAGTGGAAGTCCTTAGCAAAATAATAGTGCCTGGCTTCCTCGCTCTGAAGTGCTCGAAGATTTTACTTAGAAATTTTGAAGAGCAAGGGAGCGGAATAGCGTCGAAATCCGCTAAAACATTCTCGGTACAACTCTATCGTGGAGCCAACTACTGATCGCCATGTTTTGCAGGCAATGAACTTGAAGAGGCGCGCAATAGATAAAACCTTGTTGTTCAAGTGGGCAACCTGAGGGCTCTACGATAGGTCCCGGTGAACAATGACACTGAGACACCGATGATTTCTCTTGTACCGGAGAGGCTGGCTATCGATGTATACCTAGTAACCAGTCATCGCTTTGGGCGTGAAGGTGACTAACGCAAATTTTTCTGTGGAGATGTTTAGGCCTTGTGCGTGAAGGTAGCGAGAGGCCTGTGTTGTTGCCTTCTGTAGCCTTGCACGAGCCTGCGGACAAGTCACAGCTGATGCCCGGACGCGTATGTCGTCGGCCTAGATTGGGACAGTCACTGTTTCCGGTAGAGATTCGGCCTGCCGAGGAAGTGCGAGGGTGAAAAGGATATGGCTTAGACCACCTTGGGGGACACCATGACACGTGTAGTGGTCGGTAGTCGTACTATATTCAGTACTTACAAACAAGGACCTTCGTGTCAACTAGTTTCTGATCCGTCGAAATACTAGCCCTCCAAGTTTACTCGCAGATGGCGAGTGCGATAGGCCGATATGATTCCAGTTCCCGCGGTCACTTTCCAGCATTTAGCAGCGGTACCAGGCAGCTGCGTTTCCAATCCCTGTGGAACAACGCCATTTAGCCATGACCTATTAAAACGGCTGAGTAGTTCGCGTCGCGTTTCTTTACCTAGGCCGCGCAAAGCAGAGTTATGGCACTCTAGGGAAGAGGAAGGCCTACAGAGTGTCATAGCAGCTTCAAGCTCTTCCATAGAGAATGAAGCAATTCTTGTTTCTCGTGGGCCAGGGATGTCGCATAAATTTATGTCCGCGAGTAAAACCGTCGTGCCGGCAATTTCAGCAGAGGATTTCTCTGCTATGTCTATTTCATGGCATTTTTGATAGAGTGCCAGGGCGGTAAGATTGTGCTGTTGCTGGGGGCATGAGCGAAGACGCCGTAGGATTCGCCGCACACGGGACCATGGCTTGCCTGGGTCCAGTGACTGGAATCTCAGACACCGGGCTAAAGTCAATACTCATGCCCTTCATTTTAGCGTCTTTTGTTCGGAGATCTTTTATGTGTAGCCCCGTGTATATGAACTGTTGTGCGCGAACGAAACAGCAGCAGCCAGCATAAACCACAATTACAGCGGGAACAAGTGCTGTCTTGTCTGCTAGCCACAGGGCCTGGTCGGATAGTGTGAAACGATGCCTCTTTTGCTTGCAGAAGATTTATTAAGTTATCGCATGCGAATACGTCCAGCGAGCGTTGTGAGTGCTGTCATCAGAAATGTCGCTGATCTTAGTATGTCTTTAAATAATATAGCGATCACTTACGCAGCCCTTCATCAACTTTGGTTATTGCATGCAGAAGCACGTGGTAGTAGATGATGTCAGCAATGATGTATGGCAAGATATTACTTTGATGTAAACCGTGAAAAACTTCTAAAAATCGAGACAACATACCGTGAGCCCTTTCGAGGAAAGCCTAATTGCCTATTGAGAAACAGCACACCGAATGACAACCACGTTGGTTGGAAGTTTGATTAGGTAACACGCGTTCAGCCGTGCTCCCAAAGGTTTGCAAAACATAGTGCCTGGTCCTCTACACAATCTCACTCTTTCTCGTAGTTATTTCTTTGCTACAGGCGGGGTTTGCAAGGCAGTCCGGGCGAAAAATTGTTCCCTGTACGTCTACTTTGCTGTTCTCGAATTTGCTAGTGCATGGTACTGAATTAAGACACGTACATGCGCAAGGCTTAAGCACCATATAGCTGGCCTCGTAATCAGGCGGAAGGGCATTGGCGTAACTAAGGCATGCGAAAATCACAATTGTTGCCCTCTAACAATTTCAGGAAATCATGAAGTTGCTTCAGTTTCAAATGGTTGACTGCAGTTGGGCGTAGAATACATAGTTATACTTAAAATCACCTTCCGGAAAAAGATTCCTTGCGGTGTTAACTCACTAAGACGAATGAGCATGGTAAATAATGTTTACGAAGCCAAATGACGAAGCCGGAGTGCATAACATAACGAAGCATAACATTTTTCCTAAAGGTGGCTTTTGAACAACCAAAATAAAGAGCAGACTTCTGTTCTCGATGATCTCCAGTCGTTCATAAGGGCTGTCTCTTTAAGCCATGAGCGCTATTTCACAAAATATGAATTGGTCACCTGGGCAGTAGTCACAAGTGTAGCGTGGTTTCTTGCGCGTTGGTAACCTAGCGCATGGCCGCCATTCGTTTAACTGCACGAAACCGTTTTGAGTTGATTTTGTAACGCTGCCCATAGCTTGGCGTCACGTAAGTCTACTGCCTGTAGCACAGTGCCCGGCGATAAACGTTGGTCACTTGTCGAATAGCATGGCCCCCTTTAGTGAACTGCAACTGCGTATTTTTTAGTGTAAGTTCAGGGAAAAAAACCAATAGCAACTCTCCGCTGATAATGATAGTCTCAGGGTGAATAGATGGACCTAACTTTGGATCCCGGCCGCGGCGGCCGCATTTCGATGGAGGCGAAGTGCAAAAACACCCATGTGCCTGCGATGTAGTGCACGTTAAAGAACCCCAGGTGGTCAAAATTAATCCGGAGCCCTCCACTACAGCGTGCCTCATAATCAGAACTGGTTTTGGCACGTAAAACCCCAGAAAGAAGAAGAAGGACCTAACTTTGAGGAGGCCACGTCTGGAGCTATGCGTGCTAGACCAGTGCGCTATTTCGCCGGGCAACATAGTGGTGTCACAACTACTATAATTTGGAACATCTTATCTTGCCAATGATGCGAAAGCAAGGGGGCGGAGTAGTGGACAATTGTGTTACTGCAAAGTAGTACGGCAGCTTGCAGCTGATTATTATACCAGTTTCAGTTTTCTTTAAATGCTATGCAGACCCCATTTCCTATCTTCCCAGCCTCTGGAAGAGCCACGGTTGTGTAAGAATATTTGAGAAAAAATTTATTTTACTACTGAAAACGGCATATCCAGATGTTATATGTTTTTCAGAAGTACCTTCATATGAAAAGCTTTTGTTTGGATATGCAGATGCAAAGACCAACGCACCCCTCAACTACCTTGCAGGACTGCGCGCACCCTATTCACTGCACAGAATACGCTTGCAAAAAATGTTGTGAGGGCCCACAAAATAATAATAATAACAATAATAACAATAATAATCAATCAATCAATCAATCAATCAATCAATCAATCATGTTTATTTAACGTGCCCAGGAACAACCCTAAGGTCTGAGTGCTGGCGCACGCATACATTACAAAGCAAAAACAAGACACTCAGGGAAAAATCATTAAAAATAAATGAATAAAAATAAAAATTCTGAAAAGAAGAGAGTACGAACAACAAAGCGCAAAGTAAATACAAAAGAAAAAGGAGGAGAAGGGCGCTTGAACAATACATGAAATTATAATACAAGGCAAAGCTCGGAAGAGAACGATGACAAGGAATTATGAAAGATATCAAGTTCACGAAAGTAAGCGTTATAAAGATTCTGTATTCTGTGGACAGTTGAGTGTTCGTGATGACAGGCAGGAACATGGAAAGGTCTATGTTCTCTGGTGATCTTGCGTGGGATGCGGAACATGACACAGCTGAGAAGTTCGGGACATGTGAGGTTACCATGAAGGAATTTAAAGAGAAACAGAAGGTCAGCGCGATTACGTCGGTCGCGAAGTGAAGGCAATGACAACAATCCAACAGTGCCAGTACAGGGTGCAATGTCCTGGTTTGCAAAGCGGTGATTATATATGCTTAGAAACTTCTTCTGGACACGATCTATAATGTCACTGTTGGATTTAGAAGAGCCATTCCAGACGACCGACGCATATTCGAGTTGAGGAAGACAAATGGTTGTGTATAATTTGCGGAACGGTGTAGGAGACTTGAATTCTCTCGATAGTCTGCATACAGAACCAAGAGAGCGCATACCCCGCATTGCAACACGCTTAGTGTGAGCCGAAAAGTGTAAGGTTGCATCAAAAAGTACACCAAGATCATTGATCTCGCAGACCTTACACAACGGCACAGAATCTATAGAATAAGAAAAAGAAATACTTGCTGTTTTGCGTGTGAAAGTCATGACTTTGGTCTTAGCAGCATTCAAGGTAAGGTTATTATCCTTGCACCATTTAGAAAAGGAAAACAGGTCAGACTGCAGGGCGCGACAGTCATCAACAGTGTGAATTTTCTTAAAAATCTTGATGTCATCGGCATATAGGAGGAAAGAAGAGTTCCGAATAACAGAAAGAACGTCATTAATAAAAATTAAAAAAAGGAGTGGTCCTAATACTGACCCTTGAGGGACGCCGCTAGTTGCCAAGTAAGAAGAAGATGTTTGGCCATTGACGTTAATATAACACGATCTATCAAGAAGATAACTGCGCAAGAGATTCACAACTGACGAGTCAACATCAAAGTGCGTAAGCTTGAGCAGAAGCAGCGAGTGGCTGACTACATCAAAAGCCTTGCTGAGATCACAGTAAATGGTGTCAACTTGCCTCCTTTGAAGTACCGGCGTGGAGATCTGTGTCATGAAACTTGCGAGATTTGTGATAGTGGAGCGGCCGGTGAGAAATCCATGCTGATTCGGAATGAGCGAGTTCTTCACAGTAAAAGACAATATGTTGTGAAGAGCAAGCTCAAAAATCTTGGACGTAGCACAGAGAAGAGAAATTGGGCGATAATTCGACACATCTGATTTACATCCAGACTTAAATACAGGAAAAACACGAGCAGTTTTCCACATGTGAGGGAAAGTGGAAGTAGTCAAAGAGTTATTAAATATAGATGTCAATACTGGAGCAAATATACTGCCGTAAGCTTTTAGAATTGCGGAGGGGATGCCGTCAGGGCCAGAGGATAGGGAAGGCTTCAAGCGCTTAAGGCAATCGTGGACAAGCTCTTCATCAAACAACACCGCACTAGATGTAGGAACCGTCGTGTGCTGCTGACTGACACCAGCGTTGAAACCTGCATCTTTATATAAGGAAGAGAAATGGGCTGCAAAACAATCCGCGACTGCTTGGACTTCTGCTCCTCTAGAGTCAAGTAAGCGAAAACCCTCTCCATGTTTATGGGAACGCTTACGTATATAATTCCAAAATTCTGCCGGCCGGTCGGAGGCGCTTTTTTCCAAGAATGCCATATATGAATCTTGATCCCGCTTATAGAGACGTTTACAGAGAGCCCGAAAAAAGCGGAATTCTTCTCTGTACTCATTAGGCAACGGAATTCTGGATTTTCGGTGTGCGCGATCTTTATGCTTTAGGGCAATTATGAGTTCAGACGAAAACCAATGGGGATATCTAGAGCGTCTAGGCCTGTACTGGGGAATGTATTTGCGCATACTGCTCAAAACAAGCTCTGTAAACTGATCTACTTGGTCATTAACATTGCTTTTGTCGGTAACCAGTGACCAGTCGGTGGTGGACAAGGAATTATATAAACCAAGATAATCACCACGCTTGAAAGCAAAGCGTGGGGATTCATTTACGCCCCTGGAGGAGCTCTGCCTCAGTGCTGACACAGAGGCAGATATCTTTAGTGGCGGATGAAACTTATCGGTACGCACAAGGAAAATTTCGGAACGAGAGACATCTAAAACCTGAGCATTCGAGATGCAAAGATCTAAGACGTTGCCACAGGAATTGGCGACTAAGTTATGCTGTTGAAGGGAACAGAAAGACAGAAAGTCCAACAACAGGCTGCATTTCTTCTCTGTGTAATGATTGTAATGAGAATATCTAAGTGTGTTCCAATCAATACCTGGTGTATTAAAATCACCAAGAAGAATTACTTTGTGCTTACTATGGGAGGTTATTACACTTTCAATGGAAGATATGACCTCATCATACAAAACAGGGGAAATATTCGGCTGTACATAGAACGATCCAATCAACAATTTTTCACATCGGGCTAAGCTGACTTCTAGCCATATCGACTCCCGTACACTTTCTATATCGATGCGCCGTACACATCTCAGTGAATTGTCAACTGCAATTAGCACGCCACCACCTTTTTGTTGAGATCCACTGAAGTCCCGATCACTGCGGAAGACGTTGTAGTGCGGTGGAAAGAAGTCTGAAGACGAAATGTCACCACACAGCCAAGTTTCAGAAATAACAAAAATAGGAAAAGAAGATGAGATTACATTGCAAAAAAATTCGCGTGCTTTGGTGCGAAGTCCGCGAGCGTTTTGGTAAAAAATTTCCAAATTACACGCCACTTTGATCCTTGGGGGTTGTTATTTCAGTAGCATGAATCATGTCATCGTGTAGCACACCACGGAACGGCTTGAACAAGCAACCCATTGGCCACATTGACGGGTCGTTCAAGCGCTTAAGTGCTTCTTCGTCAACGGCTACATGAAAAGAAGAATACGATTGATATTTAGTTCTAAGTCGCCGGCAGGAGAGGGGAGAAATATTCAAGACCTTTAAGTGGTTGGTCAGGTCGGAAGAGGTTGTTTCAGAGCTCAATTTAGAAACAAAAATAGCCTTAGGTCGATGCTGCCGTTGAGCTACAGATAATGTGGAAGTCTTTCGCGCTCCAACCGAGGCAGGACTCTTGTTTTTTTGTGTAGTCTCGGGTGCTTTTTCAGTGGACGACGCGAAATCACGTGGGGAAACAGCATCTCGTCGTTCAGCAGTGCGTCGTAACACAGGTACAATAGCTTGCGTTGAGGCAGGAGTAGAAGTAGTAAGGCTGGATGACTTTCCGGAGTCGGCAGGTGTCTTCAGAGGCATGGCAGTTGCACGTCGCGACAGCACGTCGCGCAGGCAACGAACCTCCGCTCGAAGGGAGGCGACGACTTGGGTCTGTTGCTCCACGCCGCGGGAATGGTCCTTACGAAGGCGTTCATTCTCCTCTCGCAGTTGGGAAACTTCTTCGCTCAGGAACGAGATTCCCTCCAGCGCGTCGAGGAGGAGGCGCCGCAGACCTGCCAGGCTGCCGTCAAGGTCACCCGGTGGGGCACAAGAGGAGAAGGGGGAACCAGTTTGGGAAAGGGAAAGCTGCGGGGAGCACGCCGTCGGGTCGTTGTCGCTAGGCTTAACACCCTGCTGGTTTAACTCACACAAATTGCAGCAAAAGGAGCGCGATCCCGACTTCAAAAGATCCAGTTCGTCGTCTGGCCAGGTCACACATTTCGCATGCACACGTTTGTCACACTTTTCACAGCGAAAGAACTGCTGTTTTCCGAAAAAACGGCACGAGCAGAGCAAGCATGCGTCCTTACTGGGCGCCATGCTGCGGGACTAATAATAATAATAATAATAATAATAATAATAATAATAATAATAATAATAATAATAATAATAATAATAATAATAATAATAATAATAATAATATTAATCAATCAACCATTAATTTATCGTGCTCAGGAGCAACCGTGAGGTCTAGCTGCTGGCGCACGTATACACAGAAAAAGGAATACACCAGGGGAATATCATAAAAAAAAAACAATGAATAAAAAATAACAATCTTGAAAAGCAAAATGTACATACATGTAACCATATGCGCAAAATGCATACATAAGAAAAAGGAGGAGAAGGGAAGTTGAACAATATGTGAGACTAAGACACAACAACGAAAAGCTCAGAGCGAACAAAGACAGAGAGTTGTGAAAAATATCAAGGTCATGAAAGTGGGCGTTATAAAGACTCTGTATTCTGTGGACGGTTGAGTGTTGGTGGTGACCGGCAGCAACATGGAAAGGTCTGTGTTCTCTGGTGATCTTGCGCGGAATACGAAACTTGATACAACTGAGGAGTTCGGAGCACATGAGGATACCATGAAGGAGTTTGAAAAGGAAAAGCAGGCCAGCGCGATTACGTCGGCAGCGAAGTAAGGGCAATGGCAATAATCCAACAGTGCTAGAGCAGGGCCCATAGTCCGTGTTAGCAAAGCTGTGATGATATATGCTAAGAGACGTTTTCTGGACCCGATCTATAATTTCACTGTTGGATCTAGAAATGCCATTCCAGATGACCGATGCGTATTCGAGTTGAGGAAGACAGGTTGTTGTGTAGAACTTACGGAACGGTGTAGGAGAATTGAATTCTCTTGATAGTCTACAAAGAGAGCCAAGAGTGCGCATAGCACTCTTTGTGCTATGCGGGGCAAGTTTAGGGTGAGATGAAAGGTGTAAGGTTGTATCAAAAAGTAAACCGAGATCATTTATCTCACGGACCTTACACAATGGTACAGAATCTACTGAATAAGAAATACTTGCTGTATTGCGGGTGAAAGTCGTGACTTTGGTTTTAGCAGCATTCAAGGTGAGGTTATTATCTGTGCACCATTTAGAAAAAGAAAGCAGGTCAGACTGCTGGATGCGACAGTCATCAACAGTGTGAATTGCCTTAAGCATCTTTATGTCATTGGTATATAGAAGGAATGAAGAATGCCGAATGGCGGAAAGAAGGTCATTATTAAAAATTAAAAAAAGGAGTGGTCTTAACACTGATCCTTGAGGAACGCCACTGGTTACCATGTACGAAGAAGACGTTTGGCCGTTGACGTTAACAAAAGATAACCTATCAATAAGATAACTCCGCAAGAGATTTATAATTGACGAGTCAACACCAAAGTGCGTAAGCTTGATGAGAAGCAGTGAGTGGCTTACCACATCAAAAGCTTTGCTGAGGTCGCAATATATGGTGTCTAGTTGCCCCCGTTGAAGTACTGGCCCGGAGATCTGTGTCATGAAGCGTGCGAGATTTGTGATAGTGGAGCGGCTGGTGAGGAATCCATGCTGATTCGGAATCAGTCTGTTCTTCACAGTACAAGACCATACGTTGGGAAGAGCAAGCTCAGAAACCTTAGACGTGGCACAGAGAAGAGAAATTGGGCGGTAATTTGAGACATCGGTTTTGAAGCCAGACTTAAATACAGGAAAAACACGAGCAGTTTTCCACATGCGAGGAAAAGTGGAAGTATTCAGAGAGCTATTAATTATAGATTTCAATACTGGGGCAAATATACCGCCGTAACCTTTTAAAATTGGGGGAGGGATGCCATCAGGGCCGCAGGATAGGGAAGGCTTCAAGCGCTTAAGGCATTCGCTGATCAGCTTTTCATCAAACAACACAGCACTAGATGTAGGAGCCATTCTGTGCTACTGACTGACACCAGCGTTGAAACCTGAAGGTTAATATAAGGAAGAGAAATGGGCAGCAAAACAATCCGCGTCTGCTTGGACTTCTACTCCACTAGAGTCGAGCCGGCGAAAACACTCTTCGCGATTACTAGTACGCTTGCGGATATGCTTCCAAAATTCCGCCGGCCGGTTGGAAGCGCTCTTCTCTAAGAATGTAATATATGAGCTTATAACAATATATCCCGCTTATAGAGGCGTTTGCAGAGAGTTTGAAAAAAGCGGAATTCTTCTCTCCACTGATTAGGCACAGGACTTCTGGATTTACACGGTGCGCGCGATCTTTATGCTTTAGGGAAGTTATAAGTTCAGATGAGAACCAGTGGGGATATTTAGAGTGCCTAGGACGGCACTGAGGAATGTATTTGTGCATACCGCTCAAAACAAGCTCCGTAAACTGAACTATTTGGTCATCAACATTGATTTTATCTGTCACCATGAACCAATCTGTGGTGGACAAGAAATCATACAAGCCAACAAAATCCCGCCGCTTGAAAGCAAAGCGAGAAGATTCATTAATGCCAGTGGAGAAGCTCTGCCTCAAGGCTGACACAGAGGCAGTTATCTTAAGTGAGGGGTGAAACTTATCGGGACGGACAAGGGAAATGTCAGAACGGAAGACATCTATAGCTTGAGCATTCTAGAGGCAAAGGTCTAAAACGTTGCCACATGAATTGGCGATCAAGTTGTGCTGCTGAAGAGAACAGAAGGACAGAAAGTCTAACAACAGGCCGCATTTGTTCTCTATGTAATGATTATAATGAGAATATGTAAGGGTGTTCCAATCAATTCCTGGTGTGTTACGGTACCGTTTTTTAAATCGCAAGACGATCTCCCTGAGCGTGCGATCAATTGTTCATGATGACAGTGAAGGCAGCTTTTCATCTGCGTTAAAGTGGTCGGCAAGGTTCTTCACTCAAAGTATTTAATTTCTTATGAAATAGTCATAGACCACTCTTTGCAGGACACCCAAATTGAACTCGTCGACTTTCTTTTTTCCTTTCGCGACCTTCACCACCACGGGAGAACTTCTTCGGGGATGCCACTTTGCCATTTCTGCGAAGTTCAGTGGCCCACTTGTAAAGGAAGTGTTCGCTGACGTTTGTCAGCAGTGCGGTTCCATTTATAACCACCTTAACACTGGCGCACTTACCGAGTTCTCTGTGGACCACACCAAACACATTTAGGGCCACCAACTTCGCCTCCTTCTAAAAATGGGATAACATTGGATAACTTTGAGATGTAACGCCCCGGTGACAGACTGGACGCCATTTGTGGTGGACAAACACGACGGACGACACCGCGGACACGGATTCTGTCGTCTGTCTGGATGATACGAAGTGCATCCAGACGACGAATGAAGAGCGCAGAAGACAACACCGGAGTCGCATACATGGCGGTAGCGCCCGAAGCGAGGAACTCCCGCCTCGAACTTGTGAAGTCGTTGGGGTGTGCTGTGTGGGCCGAAAGTTCCAAACTGACGCTTGTATTTGCTTCATATTTGTGTCTTGACGGTTCAGCAGCAATGCTTTTGGAACTATATTGCGCTATTTCCAAGAACCATTACAAATTCTATGTGCATTAGGCTTAGCAGGTCTGGCAAAAAAATACCTGATCTCGCAAATAACGACAAGACGTACCTGACGCTTTGTCCTGAGTGAGAAATGAAACAAACCGATGGTAGATTTCACAATTTATTCATTGCTGTTGGCGCAGTGGACGAGTAGCACGCGCAAGTTTGGGTCGAAGCGGGCGGTCCGTTCTGAGTGGATGCTGCCAGTTTGATTTGTAACCACAGTTGCTGGAGTATACCGTTACAACGATTAAAGGCATACGACGCACATGCGAAGTGGAATAAACCCATTCTCTATCTTTGTAACGTGACACGGGCCAAAAAAAGCGCGGATGTCTCAACCCTGCCAATTACAAGGCCGCTACATGTTCAACTATGTTTTGCTGCGCAAGCATGCGGCTTGCTTACACTCCGTTTCTTTGGCAGTGCTGAACGGTAGTGGTGAGATGGAGCACATATTTTGTCTATGGTAGTCAGACTCTCATTTCTGTGCATTAGTATGTGTAACTACGCCACTTACTAACTGCACCTTTAGGGATCCCGCTCATGAGAATGGAATTTCCCCCAAAATTACAAAGTCAAGATTGGCCACTTGCCGCTATCGTTGAAAAAAAAATAGTTTACACTTATTGCATTCTACCGGTGCATAGATGTGTACCAGAGACGTGGCGTTTAACAATGAAGCTTGCGCAAAAGACTAAACCTGTGCAATGAGTTATCTCACGAAAACTATTACGCGTAGCGTATAGAACCATAGAAATAGCGGTGTGCGTTGGAGAAGAAAGAGGGGTTGCTGATAATCAAGTCGGCAATCGCAGGAAGAAATAAATTTGTGCAGATTGCGAAATATATAGGGACAATAACTGATGGGCATTTATAGGCATGGAATAAGTGCCTTAGTTATGGAATTAATCCGATAGGAGACGCACCTGCCATGCACTGGGCATGAATGTGCTGGCGGTGCTGCTGCTGCTGCTGCTGCTGCTTCTGATGATGATTATACTGTTGCTGTAGATTATGAAAAAAATATACGCGCGTGAATGTGTTCTTGCAATGCGCCACCCTTCGGAAGAGCGACGCATTGGCCAGCAGTGGTTCTCGCGTATTCCTCACTCAATACTCAGTAAGCCAACCTCTTCACGAACTCAATACTCAGTGATCCTATCTGGTGGGCATGGTCTGTGTATATCAGCCTCTAATAGTGTATGTCACCCAATCTTTGCAGTAAGTATTGCACGCAAGAAGTTCCTAGGCCCTTGCACATGAAGCAGGAGCATGATTTACCTAGCCTAAAGTTGATCTGCCACGTGATCGAACGAATAGTTGGAGCCAAGTATAGCGAATTCGCAATTACGGTCACAAATTCTGCAATATGTATTGCTTGAACACCCGTTTTAAATTCTGGAGTAATTGAAAGGGTGCATAATGGGTGTACTGCTAATGAGTGCATCTGATTTTTTTATTGCTGAGATATAAGGTTTAGCTAACAGAGTTTCGACGTGAAATGTAGGCAGATTGATGCAAACTTTTTTTGGTAAAGATATTTTAAATATTCATCGCGCATCAATAATACCGGTCGAATCTTTGAGAACTGATGTATTATTTTTCGACCTTCCTCTACATTTGTTGAGGCCTTTAGAATTTCGTGGAATTATGGGAACGTGACGGCAGGATGTTTTCAACTATGGCGCTGTTAAAATGACGTGCGCCTTTTAGTGCTCAAACGTGTGCCACCACGGATAACGTCGCAATATCGTGAATTTATATGCCAACATTATCATATTCGTTGCAATACGATGTGGTAACTTCAAAATGTGAAATACGGTAAAGGGCTAACAGTACAAGAGAAGTGCAATATTTTGCTATAAGAGTACTTTAATAAAGGCTAGGTTGTATAATAAGAACATTGCTGGTTTTCATTTCATTTGCAGCTTTGGTTAAAAAATCGAGCAATGTGGAAGGTTAAAACAACTGGTGACCCTAGCCAGAAATGTGACCGGGAAGTACGCCACCAGCTTCGAAACGACAGCGTCTATCTCTACGAAGAGTATGTTAGTGGAACGCAAAAGTAAGACAGCAAAACACCCGTTTTCTCTACGAAATGTTACTCACGCTTCTTGGCTATGCAGAAGGACCACCCAAACTCTACAGTGGATATTCAACCCCCAAAATGCAAGCTTAATGTCAGTGAAAGAAGACGGTGAGTAATGTTTTTACAACTTTCATTAGAATGAATCCTCGGAAACCTATTTTTCGTTGTGTCTTGAGCACGCCCTTTTCCCTGCTGGAATGTAAGGTGTAACAAGATCCACATCGTTCATTTCGGCAAACATAATATATATCTTGTAAAAATGTGGGAGACAGTTAGGACTGTTTACGTGTGGGAATGTTAATCCTTAAAACCGTTTGTAGACTTCAGAACTTCATGAACGCACTCATTTTATACACCCATAACGTGTGCAATGACGCATGCACTAGGCAACTCTTCAGTAATTAAGAAGCGTGGATCCGCTTGGGCATCGGAGAAGCGGGCTCATCTTCCACCCCGGAGGCCCAGGTTTGATTCTAACTCCGACCAATATTTGCGAAATTTTATTTTCCAAGTCCTTTAGTTACTTTGTTTACAGGAGCCTTTCTGCGACATTTGACGCCAATCTGAGCATTTTAAGCATGTACCCTTTTCTTTTACCAATGTCGTTGAAACGAAAAGTGTACAATCATTCCATTCTACCGGTGCTAACTTATAGGGCACAAATTGGAGGTTAACAAAGAAGCTCGAGAACAAGTTAAGGACGGCACAAAGGGCGATTGAACATAATATGTTAGGCCTAACGTTAAGAGGCAGGAAGAGAGCGGTGTGAATCAGAGAGCAAGCTGGTATAGCCGATATTCTACTGAACATTAGGGGAAAAATGGAGCCTGGCAGGCCATGTAATGCGTAGGATTGATAACCGGTAGGTCATTAGAGTTGCAGAATGGGTGCCAAGAGAACGAAAGCGCAGTCGAGGGCGGCAGAAAACTAGGTGGGGTGATGGAGGTAGAAAATTTGCTGGCGCCAGTTGGGATCAGCTAGCGTAAGACAGGGGTTATTGGAGGTCGCGGGGAGATGCCTTCGTCCTGCTGTGGACATAAATAAAAGGCTGATGATGATGATGGTGAGAATTTTTGACTTTTTGTTTTTACCCTTTGCGCCTTCGGTCATTTTCGGCAGCATTTTTCGGTCACGCTGACGCCGACGGATTTTTCCGTAAGCGGGCATATGATGATTTCGAATCATTAAGTCAAAATTCCTGGCAACAGTTAGCAGGCAGCAGAGCACACTTAGAATAATTCTTGTCCAAGTTTTTTGACAATTGTGTGTTTTATAATATGGAAGAATGTTTTGATCACAAATATGACAGAAGCACAAGATTAACACTGATGCTTCGCAATAGAAAAAAATACGCATGTCTGGCTTGAACAAACGGGTTGAACCTGAAGGCACCGACTTTCTCTTTCATGCCAGGCTGTCTCTCGTAAAGCACATATTAATGTGCACATAATATTCACCTGTGCAGTGTCACGAGCGCTTCGTCTGGCTTCAGTGTGGGGCACGTCGACTCTCTCTGTGATGGCACTCTACAGCATAGAAGAACGCAAGAAATATGGCACACGTTATTCTGGTTGTGAATTGTTTAACCAAACGTGCCAATTAAAAACACACCTGCATTCTAACCGTACTAGCACGTGGTCATGTGCGCGTACTCCTTGTCAAGTCTTGGCAATTACTAAATTGCTTTGGTGGAAAATACCAAACACATGCTTTATACACTAAGCAGGAAACACTGCCTGTTTACACAAAAAAACTTCATTGTGGTAGATAAGATGGGAAAGTTTATCTTTCTGGTGCGCTAGTATTTCTAAAAAGTATCCATTATCAGTAAAAAAGGCAAATTAACCGAAAGTGAGTTAGTGGACCGGTGTTACCCCAGGTCTAGATGAGTGTTGCCTGGTACGAGGTGGTGTGCCCTGATGATGTCCAGATAATCTACGGGGGGAGCAAATGCTTGCAAAACCCGAACTTCGAGGCACGTAATGGTATGCGCTCATACAGAAATCATAGTGACGTTTCCTGAAATCTAACTTGGTCATTAGATTCTCGTCGTGCCGATGTCTTCGCGCCGTCGTCGTTTACAGTCGTCTTCACGCCATCGTTCGAATGCTGCAGTCGTCATTCCATTCTCTTCATGTCGTTGTCATGACGATACCATGATAAGATCCCCATAATTCATACCCGTCATCCCATTATCATCATATCGCTTTCATTATTCCAGCAACGTGATTCCTTCTTCTTCCTTGCATCGCCGTCATTGCGCCGTCGTAATGCAGTTATCGTCATCATGTCATAGTCATCGCAGGCCCTGGCGAGGGTGTGTCGTAGCAAAGTGGGCCGATACCAAAAACAGTGTGTGTCGCTTACAGGTGCAGTATCAGAAAAACAAAATTACTCCTATAGACTCTAAATAAAGGTGTATTTAGCACTAGCGCATATTTGTGCATTGCTTCAATGCTATTCACATTAACGTCGACCGTCATGGTCAGAATGATTCGGTTGGAATTCTACCCTATAGTGTTTTCGCGTGTGTACTACTGTATACTGCAGCGTTGTGACATTGGATCATTTCAGAAAAGCCTTCGTCGCCTGACACTCTTAAAACGTCAGTCCGGTTGGGGAACGTAACAGTGCGCGTCCCTTCAATACATTTAGTATAAAGTACGGCAATGCAAACGCAGGGAAGCTTAAAAGACGTGACACACTCTGGTGACTTGTGCCAAACGCATCCTAGCCAAGACAATATATATGCAAGTATGCGGTTGTTGCTATGCGGACGAATTGTATTATTGCGATAGAAATTATATGGACACTCCAAAGCGGATTTCTGCCGTCGTCGTTGCCGTCGCCGTCGCCGTGAGGTTCCGTATAACGTCAAGGGCGATGACATCGTCCTTGATCATGACAGCGAGGGGAGGCGACGTTTAGCTGCGGTACCAGATGCGTATTTATGTAAAAACGTTCAGAGACGAGAAGGCGGGTAAGATTCCCGACGCTGCTCGAGAAATGTCCCATTCTGCTCTCGTCGAAAACCTCCGAGCCGCCCCCAGAGGCACCGGCAATAGTCAATAACGGCGCACGCGTTCGGTTCGAACGCTGCCAAAACGCCGACGGCGTTGACAACAGTTCTGCGCGTTGCTGGTGCAGCTGCATGTCCAAGTTTATACAGCTGATAAAGCTACTATCCTTACTCCGTATAGCTCTCTACTAATTTGCTATCGCAAATGATGCTTAGCCTTTTGGGTGAAACTGCGACAATTTTTATTGCGATAGCAATTATATGGACACTCAAAAGCAGATTTCTGCCGTCGGCGTCGCCGTCGCCGTTGCCGTCGCCGTCGCCGTCGCCGTGAGGTTCCGTATGACGTCAATGGAGATGAAATCGTCGCCGCGCGCCGCCGAACGCTGTGTGCGAGTGAAAGGGCGCGAGGGACGCGCTCTTTCACGGGGAGTGAACGCACGGCGGAGTACAAACGCGCGTTCTGCGCCGTGCTTCCTGAAGGGCTGCAGAAGTAGGCGTCTCTTTCCTCCTTTACAATCACCATATATGTAGAGCAAACGCGCCTTCTTCCGACGCGCGAGAGGCCGTGGGGGAGGGGGGGGAGGGGGAGGGAAGAGAGGCGACGTTTAGCTGTGGCACCAAGTGCCTATTCATATCAGAGGCTCCGGCAACAGTCTTTAACGCCGCAGGCATTTTGAGCGAACGCGGGCAAAACGCCGACGGCGTCGACAACAGTTCTGCGTGTTGCGGTGCTGCTGCATGTCGAAGTTTATACAGCTGATAAAGCTAATATCATTACTCCGTATAGCTCTCTACAAATTTGCTATCGCAATTGATGCTTCGCCTTTCAGGTGAAACTGCGACAACGTTTTATGACCTCTTTGGTGCGGACGGGTCTCGTTAGGCCTTCGAGAGCGGGAATCACGTAGCGATCTCAGAAATCCGACGCGCTATGTGCTCATAAGTGTTTGAGGTGAGCTTACAGAAGACGAAAGCTCGTTTCTATAGTTACTGGGAATCAACGCGTCTGAGAGCATATAGCCCTCACAAGAATAGATGCCGAAGCGGGAGCCAAGAGTGCCGCCGTGTTCGGCAACGCTTTTTCTTAGCTTTCGTAAAAAATTACGAACGTAAAGCTCGCCAGATAACGTAAGCTATCATAGCACACGCAAATCACATAAACCTAATAGCATTCGTAGCATTCGCAATGAGGACGATGCCATTTCTTTACGTATCTGTTGCTGTTACGTTTCGTTGCAAACGCTATTCTAAAACTGTCTAAAAAAGAACAACAGCCCCAGAAATGCGATTGAGAAAACTAACTCATTATTAGGCGAACTTGTGCCGAGGAAATCGAGTAAAACTGAAACGCAGGATAACGGCAAGCATGACAGTCGGTTTTCGAAATATGATGTAAGGGTCCAATATCTTCGGTATTTATTCATGGCTCGTCATATGTTTCAGCGTAATCGCTTGTGTTGGCGTGCATTTCACAATGTGCACTACTTTTTGTCACAGACGCTATTTTATTAGACGAAGTTTTTAGCTACAGAACGCACGAGAACATTTAAAATAGTTGCAATGCAAGTACGCGGGTGAAGTACCAAGCAATTGTTTTGTACCCGTGGTCACAGTAAAAAAGGAACAGGCACCGAAAAAAAATGACAGCAGATCCACGAGGTGAATGATGATGAGTGGGCGAAGCTCCGGAGGGAATCATCGGATCTCCCGCTTAAGGGGACGCTAGCACAAACGCGTTAGAAACGCGCAGTACTCTCTAGTAAAGGGGAGCGGCCACAGCGTCTTACGCAGCCATTTACACATGCCGGAACGTGCACCGCGTTTGCCGACGCCATCACATGACTGCTGAGAGAGTATACCCCCCGTATTCATAAACGCGCTGAGCCGTGCTCCCTCAAGGGCTGCAGAAGATAGCGCCAACCTTTCCCTTTCCCTCAAGAACCACTTATCTATCTATCCTCGACTTGAACTTGACTTGCCACCGCTTTGGGCAGCGCGTTCGAAACGCGTTGAAGGTAAGGTGGAGAGGCCACAGCGTCTTACACAAGCTTCTTACACGGGCCGTAACGCGCTAGCACAAACGCGTTAGAAACGCGCTAGAAACGCGGCCTTTCGTTAATGTTGGGTATTCATAGCCATCGTGGTGCGTTTGTGCATGTCCGCTTCGTGGCGTAGTGGGCTAACGCCGCGCGCTCGGAAGCGAGGGGTCCCTGGTTCGATTCCGCGCTACGGACACAACTTCGGAATTTTTTTCTCATTTTTCTCAGCCTGGTTACACACTACTACTACTACTACGACGGGGACGGAACGGGTGCCGCTATAAGGAGCTTCGCCCCTAAAAAATGAACAGTGCACATGTGTGAATGCTGTTGATCTTGCAAATAAGTACTTTATTTGCGATGTCTTGTGCTACATTTCTTCCAGTGTTTCTAAATGTGCTCTCTTGCATGCCCCAAAATAGTACGTTTATTCTGCTATTTGGAAACAAGCTTTTAAACCCATCACTTTACCTTACTAAACAGGTGAACTCGCGGTGCGATCGATGTATGTCTGGTAGCAGAGATAACGAATATAGTTAACTGCCAAAGAAAAAAAAAGAAGTTGCCAAGGCATCAATCAGAGAATTCGGGAATTGGTGATGCTCAAAAAATTTCGAATGCAGTATACTAACGTCTTGAGCAGAGGGATACCTTGATAACTGTAATATTGGGGTGAAAAAATGAATAACACGAAACGACACCGGGACGCCAGCCCTATCCGCCACCGTCCCTATCGAGTCTCCCTCACTGAGAGACGTGTTATCCAAGGTGAAGTTCACAAAATGCTCACAAAAGGCGTTATCGAACCTTTTTCCAGTCGATGGGCGTCGCCCGTGGTGCTAGTCAAAAAGAAAGATGGCAGCTGGTACTTTTGTGTTGACTACCGACACCTAAACAACATCACGCGCAAAGACATATGCCCACTGCCCCGAATCGATGACGCCTTGGACGGCCTCCACGGAGCCACGTTGTTTTCCTCCAGCGACATGAGCTCCGGATACTGTCATATTATCGTTCATGCCATGGACCGAGGGAACAATGCCTTCTTCACACCAGAAGAACTTTAGCAGTTAAAGTTCATGCCTTTTGGATTGTGTAATGCCCCTGCAATATTCGAGCTAATGATGGATTCTCTCCTTCGGGGCCAAATAGATGACGTGATTGTCTTTTCGCCTACTTCTAAGAACCACCTGACCCATCTGTCAGCCATTGTCGATGTGTTTCGCCGTGTTGGCCTGCAACTTAACTCCTCCAAGTGTCATTTCGCTCGACGTCACATCACAGTTCTCGGTCACCATGCTAGTTCTCCCGGTGTCCAACCTGACTCAGACAAGGTGCGTGCCGTCTAAGACTTTCATTTTCCTCGCTCAGTCAGAGATGTCCGGAGCTTTGTCGGCTTGTGCTCTTACTTCCGCCGCTTTGTCAGGAATTTTTCCCACATTGGACGGCCACTTATGGACCTACTCAAGACGGACATATATTTTTCTTGGGGTCTTGAACAAGCTACCGCATTCAGCACCCTTATCAGTTTACTTACAGCACCCGCCATTTTGGCGCATTATGACCCATCGGCCGGTACAGAAGTTCGCACCGACGCTAGTGGCCACGGCATCGGCGCAGTCCTCGCCCAACGCAAGAACGACCAGGACCGTGTCATTGCCATACGCCAGCCGCCTTCTCTCGTCGTCGGAGCGGAATTTTTCGATAACTGAGCGCGAATGCCTCTCTTTAATCTGGTCTGTGGAAAAATTCTGCCCTTACTCATACGGCCGCACGTTTTCGGTCGCCACGGACCACCATGTCCTTTGCTGGTGCTCGTCACTGAAGGATCCTACAGGAAGGATAGGCCGCTGGGCGTTACGGCTACAGGAGTACACCTTTGACGTTGTGTACAAGTCTGGCCGGATGCACCAAGATGCTGACTGTTTCTCACGCTAACTTGTCGACCCTCCCGACACCGCCGTTTGTGATACCGGTGACTTCGTCATGGCTATGGGAAAGACTCCCCGCCCAGGCGGCGCTGTAATGATGATGATGATGATGATGATGATGATGATTTATTGGCATCACCTTTGAAAACAGGCGGAGACAAATAGTCACATAGCCTGCTTGATTTCATCAATTATACTATACCTGTTCTTTATCTAGCATTTTTGAATAACTCTCGTTTATCTTTTTCTTTTTTCCCCAAAAATTTACCTTGTACCGCTACCTATGATTTAAGAGATCAGGTCTTATCAATCTCTTCCCTGCTTTTTTTCTACAAGTACTCTAATCGTCTCTTTCTTATTTCTACGGCTGATCGGTTGACGTGTCTTTCTACTTTAAACCCAAGCGCTCTGGAAGTTGTACGTTACCTACAGTTCTCGCTGGGTGAGTCCCGTAGCATTCTATTAGGATGTGCTGAGTGGTCCCTGCATCTTTACTGCAGCATACACATGCCTCATCTAGTTCCGAATATTTGCTCCGGTATGTTTTGGTTCTTAGGCAACTGGCTCGAGCCTCAAATAGCAAGGCACTGCCCTTTGTGTTGTCGTACCGATATCCCCTTGTAATTTCTTTCTTCTCAGTCTTGTAAATCTGCATGGTCTTTTTGTTTTCATTCCTTGCATCGAATTCACTGTCATTATTTCTCTCACTTTCTTTCTGATGACCCCTGGTTGTCTATTTACAGTTTCGATTATCCTGTACTTGGTTGCCAACTTCCTTGACCTCTTCCTCCATTCTGTGTCCACGCTTTTCAGGTACAGACAATTGTGCAATTTAGCCGCCCATTTATTTTGATCCATGTTCCTGAGCCTTTCTTCAAAACCAATTTTGCTCTGTGCTTCTCTGACTTCAAAAGAGGCCCAACCCATGTCACCCTGCACTGCCTCATTTGTGGTTTTACCGTGGGCTCTTAAAGCCAACCGGCCTACAGATCTTTGGTTAGCTTCCAATCCCGACAAGGCATCCGATTTTAAGCATAGAATGGCATTTGCGAACGTCAGCGCTGGCACCATTACTCCTTTCGAGATTCTACGCACCACCTCATACTTATTTTGGCCCCACAGTGCTATGCGTTTCATTATTGTTGCATACGGCTTTCCCTTTATTTGCAGATTATCTTGGTGGCTGCTTGAGTAATCTTTTCCTTCATTTATGTGTACGCCGAGGTCCTTATATTGCTTGACTATGGGTATGACTTGCTGTTGAATTGACACCACGTATTTACGCGTCTCTTCATTATAGATCATAATTCCTGATTTCTCTGTGCTAAACATAGGCCTAAATTTGTCGTTGCGTTGCCAGATATTCACAAGTATTTGTAAATCATTTTTATTGCCCGCTAGTAGCACCATGTCGTCTGCGTACATCAGTCCAAGGATCTTCTGTTGCACCATTTGTCCATTACGCATGTAGGATAAATCAAACCCTAATTCGCTGTTTTCCAGTCGTCTTTCCCTTAACGTAAAACGCGAACAACAATGGAGACAAAGGACATCCTTGCTTCAATCCTTGGTGAATTCCCACCATTTCATTACCATTCCCACCTTCTTACGCAACTTTTACTTGGTAGTCTCTATATGTATAAAAGTGCCTCTAAACAGCAGCCCCTACGGCAAGTTCGTTGGTTTCGAGTAGGCGGAAAGCGTAAGCTGCTGAAAGCTCAGCCGCGCAATGAAGCCGCCGCTTTCGCTGTTTCTGCGGTTTAGATTTCGGGTAAGTTCAGGCGTGCAAGAATTCTTCAGGACAAGCACGCTTCGAAAAGGCAGGAAGCTGTTCAACGCCCAGTACGTTTACGATGTGCAGAAGAACACAGGGGCCATTTCGGCGCGCTGCGTATAGCAAGTCATACGACATTTAAATACAGGAAAGTTCTATGAGGCTTGCTTGCGCAATTAGCGACAATGAATGGACGAAGAGATTGCTCTTAAGGAACCTAAAATGTGTAAGGAAGAAGAAGTGCCGGTTAGTCAGGTGCATCTCCGGTGTATGAACTACGACGAAGAAGTGCCGGTCGGTCAGGCGCATCACCAGCGCTTTTACGCACGGGGCTTGTCCTGACTGCTCGCAGGGTTCTGACTGCCGCACCGAGTTCGACCTCTCAATCTTGTCAATAAACACCTTGACATTTGGTGGAGAGTGCTGGGTACGACTCCATCAACGCTGGAACTTCGCAGCCGAACCCTTCAATCATCTCGGCCCATGCCGGACGATCCAGCCCAGTCTTCTCGAACCATGCCTGACGATCCAGCCCAAGAAGCAGCAGTCACGGCACCAACTGCCATCTGTCCTGGCGTGCAGCGTCAGCGGGATCCTGCGATTTTTGCGGGTACCGGTGATCAGGACGTCGAGGACTGGCTCGCCTCGTACGACAGAGTCAGCAGGCACAACCACTGGGACGATAGGGATAAGCTCAACAACGTAATTTTCTACTTGAGCCACGTTGCGCACTTGTGGTATCGGAACCACGAATCCGACATCTCGACATGGTCGGCGTTCAAGACCAACTTCACGGAAATCTTTGGTCGCCCTGCCGTACGTAAACTTCAGGCCGAACAACGCCTGCGCGGACGCGCCCAGCAACCAGGTGAGAATTTCACCAGCTATATCGAAGACGTCGTTAGTTTGTGCAACAGAGTTGACGCAACGATGCCAGACGCCGATAAGATCCGGCATATCCTCAAGGGAATTGAGGACGACGCCTTCCAGATGTTGGTCGCCCGGAACCCGACCACAGTGTTTGTCGTCATTGCGCTGTGTCAAAGTTACGACGAACTTCGAAGGCAGCGAGTTGTCACACGACACCCGCCCTCAGAATTTGCCCCTGTCTCAGGTCTGACGCTAGGTGTTGACGAGTCGCCTCTAATGCACCAGATAAAGGAGTTCGTGCGCGAAGAAGTCGCTCGGCAGCTTTCCCTGGTGCCCTTTACGAACGCGCAACCACACTCCCCACTGACACGGGGGTTACAGACCGTCATCAAGGAGCAAGTCGCTGAGTGCCTGCCAGCTGCTATTCCACCGCCTACAGTCGCGGCGCCCTTGACAGACGCTAACGTCGCTGCAAGGCCGCCCTTCGCTCCACGTCCACCTCGCCAAGCTGTTGCGCGACCGCCCCCCATTCCCTTCTCGCCGCCTGCACCACAGCTACCACGCCAGCCAAATCCTTGGCGCACAGCCGACAACCGCCCGATTTGCTACCATTGTGGTATTCCGGGACACGTTGCCCGCTTTTGTCGACGCCTTATGCAGCCTACTTATGATTACCGCCGACCCATGAACAGTTACGCCCCTCGACAGCTACAATCCTCTGTGCCACCAGATGAAACCCCTGTTCCCTACACTACTCGTCGTTCGCCATCCCCACGCCGCCGTTCCATCTCACCGATGAGACGCCGGCCAAGCCCTCTGCCTCAGGGAAACTAAGTGTCGCAGTTCCCGAGGCGAGAACTGCGTCCCCTTCGCTTTACCCAAGGCCTCGAAATCACCCCTGCAACGTAATTGAGGTATACGTCGACGGGATTCCAACATTCGCACTGGTCGATACGGGCGCAGCAATCTCGGTGTTAAGCGCAGGACTTTGCCGACGGATGGGAAAAGTAACGACGTCGCTTTCCGGACTGTATTTGAGTACTGCGAGCGCACAGCCTGTAGAACCTTTGGGAGCCTGCACTGCTCGTGTTGTCATCGCGGAATCTCTTCATGTCATTGAGTTCGTTGTCCTGCCGTCCTGCTCCCACGATGTCATTCTAGGCTGGGATTTCCTATCGTCTAACAATGCCATCATTGACTGCGCCCGCGCCGAGGTGGAGTTGTTTCCTTCCGCTGCAGCCATGGACCACGATCCTGTGACGCCTCCAAAAATGATTGTGGCCGAAGTTACCGATATCCCTCCTCAGTCCGCCGCCGTCGTCTCTGTGTCTTGCGTATCTGCACGTGACGCAACCGTCTTATTCACGCCATGTGACTTGTTCGCCCGTCGCCGTTCCCTTCCGCTGCCCTTTGCCGTCATCGCCATCAGTGCTGGCCGTGGTGTGATGTGTGTGTGCAATGTGTCTTTCCTGCCGGTTACTTTGCATCACGGAGAGTGCCTCGGTTATGCTGAAATTGTGGATTCTTCGATGCTCTTCGATGCTCCCGACACCGCGCATTTGACATCCCTCGCCGCGCTCGACAATGCGACTCGACCGCCGTTGGAGTGCTTCGAACCGTCAATCTCCGGTGATTTGACAACCACACAACGCGCGCAACTTGTCAGCCTGCTACGCGAATTTGCCGCCTCCTTCGACTGCCATCAACCTTCTCTCGGCCGCACCACCACAGTGTCGCACAGCATCGACACCGGTTCGCACGCCCCACTCCGGCAGCGTCCTTACCGTGTCTCAGCTTCTGAACGCCGCGTCATCGACGAACAAGTGAGCGATATGCTTCGGCGTGGTGTGATTCAGCCGTCCCATAGCCCGTGGGCATCACCTATTGTCCTCGTAAAAAAGAAAGATGGTTCTATTCGATTCTGCGTTGATTACAGACGTCTTAACAAAATTACGCGCAAAGACGTATATCCCCTACCGCACATAGACGATGCTCTTGACTGTTTGCAAGGTGCCGAGTTCTTTTCCTCTTTGGACTTGCGGTCTGGATATTGGCAAGTCCCCATGGCAGAGTCTGACCGCTCCAAAACCGCCTTCGTTACACCGGACGGATTATACGAATTTAATGTCATGCCATTCGGCCTATGTAATGCGCCCGCTACGTTCGAGCGTATGATGGACAGTATCTTGCGCGGTCTCAAGTGGCACACGTGTTTGTGCTACCTAGATGATGTCGTTGTCTTCTCACCTGATTTCTCGACTCACCTCCAACGACTAAGAGAGGTATTAAGCTCTCTGACTAAGGCTCGCCTGCAACTTAACATGAAAAAATGCTTCTTTGCTGCTCGTAAGCTTACCATCTTAGGCCACGTGGTATCCAAAGAAGGCGTGCTTCCGGATCCTGCAAAACTCCGTGCAGTTGCCGAGTTCCCCAAGCCCACTAATCTGAAGACACTACGCAGTTTCGTCGGCCTCTGCTCCTATTTTCGCCGCTTTGTGAAGAACTTCGCCATGATCATCGCCCCTTTGACTCAACTGCTCAACTGCCGTGAATTATGTCGTCGAGCCTGTGTCACCGTCCTCTGATCAGCGCCGTCGCGGTCGCGAAACGGTTCACGTAGATCGGCTCAAGCCCTTCTACGATCCCTCTATGTTACCGTATGCTTAGATCGCCAGGATGGCGTCTTTTTCTCCGGGGGACAAATGTAAGGAAGAAGAAGTGCCGGTTAGTCAGGTGCATCTCCGGTGTATGAACTACGACGAAGAAGTGCCGGTCGGTCAGGCGCATCACCAGCGCTTTTACGCACGGGGCTTGTCCTGACTGCTCGCAGGGTTCTGACTGCCGCACCGAGTTCGACCTCTCAATCTTGTCAATAAACACCTTGACAAATGATCTACAATAAATGACGAAACAGAATCATGAAAGGCCTACCGACGAGTACTGGCCGCGGCCATCGGCAGCCCGAATTCGGGCCGCAGTGGGTCTATGCCGTTTGTGCAGCACAGTCAATCACGCAAGCACTTTTGGAGCCATGCACGGCCGTTACGTGTAATTTTGAACGTTTGTGTCCAAAAAATTATTAAAATTGTGTATGTGCGCCGTAGCAGTTCGCAAATTCGCACGCTGACAGCCGGGGTTTCGCAATTGGCCCCGAGTTATTGGCTCGCCTTGACGGATCCCTTTGTTAACCTTGCCTGGTTAAACTGATTAATCTGAGGTGAACGAGCCGCGCTGCTTACCCTACATGTATAGGTTGTAAATAGCCTACATGTATACGTAGCACACCGCGTTTTCGTGGTGTGCTTCACCCGCCGAACAGCACGTATCCAGCGCTCCCGTCACTCTGATTCATACGGCTTTTTGGGGAACCGATAGAACCATACATCAAGATCATGACCCTCATGTTCATGACAATTTACCAAGGAACAATAACATCGGTTACCTCGCTTCGCGACCACGCGCTGCTCAGCGTAATCATCAGGTCCCCCTGCTTTCGACACGGTTTGTGAAAACAAAGAGCGCTCGTTCTTCAAGTCCGATGATGCAGGCGATAGCTCAAAAGGTCGTGCGTACGTTTCAAGCACTTTTTTGGGCCTGAAAACTACTCACATAATTCAATACAACGCACAAAGCGTGCGCTACCTCTGTAACTCAAGGGACACCGTCCATCTTAACCTACTCTGCCAATTTCGTTGGATGCGCCACTTTCAAAACTCTAGCGCGTCATCCTCATTGCAGATCTGGACAACATACGTGCTGAATAGAAAAGTGACGACATGTTATGATCTATAATCGGCCGCCTCCGTTCTCGTCACCCAGACCCATCACGGCGTATATTTGAGCTTCACGACTACATTCTTTACTGTCGTAGTACAACTCCCGACGGCCCAGCGCTTCTGCTTGTTCTCCCCAAGCAACGTCGTGCTACTGTTCTCAAGGAGCTTAGAGCGACAGAAAGCTGAGCTGGTTGGCAAAGATTTATAAAGCAAAAAAGACACGGACGCAACACAAGAGAAGTGGACAACACAAACGCCGACTATCAACTGAAGGAAGCACTGAGGCGAAGTAAGAAAGAAGACACAAAACTCATCTGCGCATGCTCGTTAAAGGTAGCACCACGTGTCAATCAGGTACACGTGCTGGTCTACGTGAGAGATAACTGTTGAGGCATTTGATCTTTACCTTATGTAAACTAATCGATAAAGAACCCCAGGTGGTCCAAATTTCCGGAGTCCCCCACTACGGCGTGCCTCATAATCAGAACTGGTTTTGGCACGTAAAACCCCATAATTTTTTTTATGTAAACTAATCGAAGGCTGACTCACGCACGCACTTCCACCATTGTTGATAGTCCAAGCCTCGACCATTATACGCGTATCTCCATTCCTACGCCTGTACAGTATTGTGGACCAACTCGGGTGGCAATCTTGGCAATGTAAAGAAAGATTGGAAGGTGATGCACCGATTAACGGCCTTTTTTGTTCCGTTAGTCTCCGATTCATACACCAACCTGTCTGCCCTGCGTAGAAATGGCCGCAGCTAAAGGGAACTTTATATACCACACCCATACGACAGTAAGTAAAATTGTTTCTCTTAATGTGCTTCACTGGATCGTTCGCTCCCCGTGAAAGCGCGCGAGGAACGCGCGCTTTCAATCCTACAAACAGCATACGGCGCGCAGCGACGATTTCATCGCCACTAGACTTTATACGGAACCTCACGGCGACCGTGAGGCTAACGGCAGAAATTCGCTTGGAGGGTCCATATAATTGCTATCGCAATAATTACATTAAATATTTGTTCACTTATGCAGTTAATGTTTGCTCTTAAATATGCTTCTCGCTTATTTCTCCTAGCATCTATGTTACCACTTATTTGGCGATCTTAAGATCTGATTCAGGCTGTCGTGGGTTGTAAGAATTGGGATATGGGCCCTGGTACCGATAAATGGTCATGCCTTTGTTCAAGAATGCAAGTTGTAAAGATATTCTCCCTGTTCTGTTCATTTGAAGGTGCCAGGAAACTCCCAATTCATTGATAATTATAGTATGAAATATAGGCAATGGGTTCTGGGTGCTTCTACACAATTGCGTGTCGACCAAATATCCTAAAGACTTAACATATCGTGCGCCCACCTATTTTCATTATTTTACATGCAAACAATATTCACTATTATCAAGGTAAGTAAATGATAGTATGGTCCTTCCCATACTGCGGTACACATGAAGTGCATGCCGGTTCTCGATAGATCCCAGAAGCTAAGAAGAATTTTGTTTTGGACAATATATAGTGCAGGGAGTCCATTTGATTTACGATCAGGTAACTTAATCATTGCTGCTGGAGCATAATTAAGGTGCCGTAAACTTTGGGCAAGTTTTTTTTTCTCTCAGACACACTTGTTAACACTGAATTGACCCGTTTTGATGATGTTACTGTCGTCTGCGAAGATACACCCTCGTCCAATCATGAAGTGGTGTTTTTCACTCTGAATATAACGTTACTCGTAATTGCATAATTTTTAAGCAGTTCTAACGAGTCGCTGTGCTGACAATTTTTATTGCTCTTGAAATATCTTGAATATGTCATTTTAAGCTCAAAAACAGCCATCATTCAGCATAATTTAGTTTTTTTTTAACTAAATGCAAGTTCCTAGAGATTGTATCTTTCTCTGCAGAGGTGGTTCAACACAATAAAGACGTTTTAAAAATGCATACAAGAGATCTTCCTAAACGCCTAATATCGATTTTTAAACACTTAGAAAATGATTACCAAAACGTATGTTTTAAAATGACTACAAGACATCATGCAAAACGTCCTTTATCTAGAATTTGCTGGTCTCATGATCTCATGAAAATGTCATGTAGCCCGTCTGAAGCCCCGCTACATGAGATGTTAAGGCATCCGACAAACTAGCGATAACTAGCTAACGTGCGTTTACCGCAAATTTCTGTAGACACAGGTATGAAAGATGAATAATGACTTTTTTACTTGCGTCTAATTGTAGCCTTGTTGCTTTCACACCCAGTTCGGAATCAAACTCAGCAGTTGCTCTACAAAAATGATAATAACACCTGTGCGGCGGTTAGGTACACACTCGAAACTTGGACAGGTGAGTGTTTTTAATTTTTTTAAGAGTAGCATAGAAAACGAACTATTATCGATGGCCACCTAAAAATTGAAAATGTGTTCAGCCCGCAAAATCAGACTATACACTGCAGCCGCCTATTTGACCCCGCAATAAAACGCCTACTTATCAGATGCTCAAATATTGAATGATTGCATTATCTGTGGCGTGAGGAATCGGAGCGAATGCAAATGGCTGGCATTCACAAAAAAACTGAGTAGGACATCCGCGTATTTGCATACCTTTCTTAGGTGGTAACCGATTATAGCGCACCTTATTGTAAAATTTCTGTTTGCTTTATTTCCCCACTATTAAGTGCTTCAATTATGAATAAGTCTTGAGGACAAAACATAGCTCAAAGCGCGACATCTGTAAAACCAGTCATAAATAACTAACATTATTTAGCTGTAAGTCTCAGAACCATAAACACTCAATCTGCAGCTATAATACCAAATTAGATGGTTGAAATTGCCGCCCCAGCACGTCTTTCAATGACTTCAAACGTGCTGTTAGTCAAAGTGTGTCCGTTTGTTTTTACCACTTGTTTATCAACCTAATGATATCTTCAAACACTGTTGATATGCCCATCCCTGTATGACTTGTGAGGTAAAATATAAAAACGAAAAAAGAAATATTATGCATTACTCATTCGATAAATGTGACCACATCGACGAGTTTATGTGCACATTAAGGGCAAGGTTGTTCATTTCAAGTTATCACGTGTCCATGTTAGTCCAATAGCAACTTATTATATTCTGCAGCCTGTCTAGTAAAAAAAAAAGAAATTGGTGCTCCTTCTCTACAGCCCAAGTATAAAGGGCCTCAAGCCACAGAATAGGAAACCCCCCACCGAAATCGACATTAATCTCTCCACCAAGTGCGGAGATCCGATTCCCAAAGTTAGGTTCATTCGAATCTTGGGAATGACACTCGAAGGGGTGGGCACAAATAGCACCACCATTCACAAACTCGCAAAGATGACGAATAGCGTCATCGGTCTGATCAAGGCGGTAGCTAACAGAAGGAGAGGCCTGAGCGAAGAAAATCTGATAAGGCTAGTTCACGATTTCTTATTATGCCATTTCACGTACAAGCTAAATGCCATGATAAGGAGGGAATCAAGAGCGCGATCGAACTACCAAACTACACACGCACCGACGGACTCCAGCAGTGGAGTATTCATAATACCCTGAAAGAAATTGCAGAAGCACCAGAAAGGGCACAAATTCTTGGACTTTCCGGCTCCAGGGCGGGCAGACGACTCATAACAGAGATGGGCGTCCCCCCCGGCCGCGGTCGAAGACGCCTACCAGGGCCTACCAAAAGAGCAGAAAGACTACATCATCATATCCCCCCCCCCGCGCAATATGCATCCCCAGCGCAACGTGGAAAGAAGGAAGGCCAGGGCGGTGACGCTCCTATACGCCGGGCGACAGAACTCCCTGGCCGCAGCTGCTTCGTTGACGCGGCCGAGTATGGCAACATCAATAATTTCACAGTAGCGTAAATCAACCATAGGGGTTCGACCGTTAACGCCGCTTTGGTACGAAGCACGTCGTCGCGTGCGGATGAGCAAGTGGTCATTGCCTTGGCCCTCCTGGACGACAAACATGCCAATATCTTCAGCGACTCCAGGGCAGCCATCCGCGCCTTCAACGTTGGCGCCGTGTGGAAGGAAGTCTGTCGCATCCGCGACGGCAAAAACATCGCCACCCACACTCTCACGTGGTTCCCCGCTCACATGGGATCCACCATGGGAGGCCCCACAAACCTCAACGAGCTGGCCCACTCCAAAGCGCGAGGTCTCGCTTTCCGCGACTATTGGCCCGCAGTGGTCGAGAACAGAGATCGACCGACCACATACAACTAAATTACGCAGCACTTTTATCTCGACAGGAGAGACTTTCCCTTTCCTCACAAGAAGTTAAATATAGAGCGCAGGCATTGATCCTCAGATTATTGCAAACACGCTCGTATCCCCGCCCGGCTTTATTCCACAAGCTTTATCCCGACACTTATGCCAGTAGTTGTTGCAGGCACTGCAATGACTTCGCTAGCCTAGACCATATGCTCTGGCGTTGCCCCTCGTTGCGAGGCACGGAACAAATCGATGAGGACACGTGGCTCTCCGCTATCCCCGATGCCGGGGCGCCACTATGGGCTGTCCAGAGGGCCCACGATGCGGCGGTCGGGCATGGCCTGACTGTCCCAACGTGGGAGCGACCCGCCGCCCGCTGAGTCGCATACCCCAGGACTTTCATTAAAGTTTTGCATCCATTCATCCACCCCGTCTAGTACGTGATTTTGACTAAAAATCATCAATGCGATCGCTTGTAAGACGCTGCAACTGATGCACGATTCCGGCAGTCAGAGCATCAATAAATGAAAGTTGAGGTCTGCATGGTCTAGCTTGTGTGTTTTACTATCTATAATATCAGTGCACGTTCATATTTTATGCGATAGTGAAATTGCATAGAAGTATTAGAACGAAGTATCATAACATTGTTTTAGTTCGGTCATATTTTTTTATTACCCGTGACAGGAAGCTGCTCTTATTCAAGTAAATTAAGGAACAGACAGAAATTCTCTACACAATGAATTACAGTGTCCGGAATAGCTAAATAAAAATTTTCACTGTTTATTCGTTTATTTATTCGCTTGAAGACACATGTTCACTGGGAGATGGAAGCGGCCCACTAGTGAATTGGTGTTTCATTTGCAGAATGTTGTAATTCTAGCACTGCTTTCGAGACATTAACGTTAAAATTAACACTCATAAGGAAACGCGAAAGAAATTCGGGACGACATTAGCTCGAACGCCAGTTGTTTTAGTAATTCCTCTGAACGAATATTTTGAAAGTGACGCTGGCTTTACGATTTCCGACAGGCAGACATCACCTCACTTCTGCTCGGTAGTATTTTGCTTTGGAAATTTGTGTCCTGAAGTAAAGAAATAGCCATCTAGACACAGCAGTTGACTGGGACAATTCGATCAGCCACTTCCCCTATTCCCCCTGAAGAGACAGATTTGCGCTATCACTGCAGGCGGCAATGATTTGTTATAGCTAAAAAAGGCACATATTATCAATGTTATTTATCATGTGTATTATTTTTTCTGCTGTCACTTTCGGACAGTATATTATATGTCTAGGTTAATTATTGACCCTTCTCGTGGGGCAGTTGGTTCTATAGAAACGAGATGGCGCTTACGGCGGCGCGCCATACGTCTCAGCGACCGCGCACGCATGCGAAACAATTACCGCTTCGGCCTTGCTTCTGCGCGATCAGCTGCGGGAAATTCAATCGAGTTTTCGCTAACGCACTGTGCTCCATTCATGCTGGTTTTAATCATGTGGATTCAATACGTGTGCAGCTCTTGGATTCAAAAATAGTGATTGGCATAATAAGGAATGTAATGAATATGTGTGGCCAAGTTCGCGGACCGCTGCTGCAACTGTCCGTACATGTTTACGGCACTTGGAGATGACCTAAGCATGTTCGCGTAGCGAGCCTGTTGCTTACCTGACGCGTTTATAATTTCCGCCTGTTTGTTAACGCTTGGCTGTCTGCCGCTTTGCTTTCCTCGAGGATACACAAGTTTCTCATCCGCCAGCGTTGTATTGCTAACCTTGAAAGAAAGGGCTCATCCCCGGTACGTCGGCAAGAGTGAATACTACTCGTTAAACAATAGAGAGTTATAGCTTAGCGGGTTTACAGGTCAGCGGAACGAGCGGGTGAGCGGAGAGGGCAGCGAAGTGCCGCACGAAAGGAAGGGTTTTAGCTCAGCGATCCCTCGCTCGGTTGAACTGAGTAGGGTGCCTACATGCAACGCCGTTTTAGTTGCATGTAGGCTCCCTAGAACTGAGCGCTTTGCTGCGCCACCTGTCGAACAAGGTTGGAGTTAGCGTCAGCTCGCGGCCAAGCGCTCGCTTCGGGGTCCCGATCGCTGTCATCCACTTCAGATTGTCGCCAAACGGCCTCGTTGCTGAAACCTCTCGCACTATACAGAGGTTATCTACAGTGGTGAAACATATCAGAGGCTTTTTCGCCTGCAGGCAAGCCAGCGCCGCGTTTGAATACGACGCCGACGGCATGGGGCTGTTCGCGCGGGTGGTTGCCATGTTTGTTTCACAAAAACGTTGGTCCGCTGCGCGCACTCCACTGGGGAGAGGAAACCAACGGAGCGAAGGGCCCGCTCCGTAAACACGCTGGCCGTGCCAACGTACTGCGCATGTGCAGTGGCGTCTCCGCTCGCCCGCTGGGCGCGCTGGCCCGGAAACCCGATGAGCTATAACTCTCTAATGATAACGGGAGTAGCGACACTTGCTGTCAGAGTAGGTTTCGCGCTCAGTATCTACGCAAATCTACCCCAACCAGCACGGAAACTTAGACCCACTGTTTCGCCAACGTGTCAAGAATAAGTGATTTCCCGCACACTTTAATATATGCGCACTATATACGCACAGTAAGTGGCAGTACTACACTGATAGCGCACGAATGGTGGAAGTTGAATGTTTCGTGACGGTCCACAAGAGTAAGCGAGTTACTAGCGATAATACGCATTTGCTATAAGGTATTACAATGTGCAGAACAGCTACGTTTCAAGCCTTATGCGCAGAAAGAGCAAATTCAACGGAACTGAGCACACCCACGAGCGATTAGTTACTTGTTTATTGTTTATTATTAGTTTAGTAATCAGTAGTTATTAGGCTTAGTAAATAATTAGTTATTATTAGTATTAGTAACGGTTGGTTATTAGCAATTACTGAGTAAGAAACGTGACAAGCCGGTGCTTCAAAATATTAGCCAAATAAAGAATGAAGACCAAAACACCATTATACTGATTAAATTCACGAGCGGAAAGTTTGGATAGCGTCAAATACATATTTAGCCCCGCTTTCAGAGCAATCACCATATACGCTGCTCCCGCCGTTTTAACAAAGCTTAATCAGCTCCGAAAGCGCTTTTGCATGTTTTCTGAAACTACGGCCAAAAAGCTTCGTGTCGACCACCCAGTAACCGTCTATGATATCTCCTGAAACAAAAGTTTGCTAAGCCGCACCTGCGTCATACGCATCAATTGTAAACACGGAGGCAACGGAGGCAGTTGAGGCAAGCAATGGACGCGTCACTACGCGATGAAACATGGCAGCGCCCACGGGATGGCCGAGAAAAGGGTCAATAGCTAAATTCGTGCTAATTAGTCACAAACTGAAGGTAGTTCACTGCTGGAATGTAGCATTGCACATTCAGAACTCACAACACAGCTTCTGCGAGCGTACAAAGAATTACAACTGGTGTTAGTGCTTTCTAAAGCGAAGTGTTTCAGAAAGCTAACCACCTTCTCCGTATAAAGTTATGCCGAAGTCTAAGGAAATGTCCTGGATGCATGTGCATTTTTTAATGACTAACCAAACGAATCGTCAGGTAACCATTTTGTACGTGAGTCTAAACTCATGTCAACTGTTACCATTATCAACATCCAACCTACTGTCTTTAGGCGACTGTCAATTCGCACATCCTGCAGGTCGACTATTACTATTATACATAGGCTTATTATGCACAAGCCTCTGAAAGATTACCCTGCTAGGGTACCATGCGTGGTGAACTTATGCATTTTCCACTCTATTCAACAAGCGCTCTCAATATATTGTGATGCTTAAGTTGCTCAGTGTTTCTTAGTAGGCTGCACATTCGATCATGGACTGTCGATTGACCCAGGTAGGTGGGAAGATGGTTAGATACATACATTGAAGCGTAGACATAAATGTAGAAAGATTCAAGCATAGAATGATGCAAGCATTCAAACACAGATACATAGTCGCCGGAAAGTGCATAAAGTATGTTAAGAATGCTAATGCTCAATAAAATATCCCCTATATTTATCCGATGCTGCGCGGAATCGAACCCACGTCACAAAGTTTTCGAAAAGAAAGCAACCTGGTGTTTTAGCAGGCTGCACCACAAACGCACCGAGTATGTGCTACTCTTCAACGAACCTCTCGCCAGTTTCGATAACTGAGTATGTGCTACAGGGTGTGCACACGCAAGGGAAAGATCCTCGGCGTTCGCAGGCATCGGCGCGCCCCGCTGCCGGTCTCAGAGGCCACACGCAATCATCCCGTCAGCGCTACGAATGGCACGGCGAGTCCAGAAAGAAGCGCGAGAGAGGAGCCCGGTTGGTACGTGACGCGTTTCTCAGCGTTAGCCACGCACTGGTCATTCATTTCGGTGGGCACGTGCAGCATTCACGGTGGTCCGACTTATCGCGCCGAGTGTTATATGGGAAGCGCGAGAGAGGAATCCCACTGTAGTACACACCTCATATATAAATTGTTTCAACGGTGGCTATATGGTGTGTAGCTGTACTGATCCAGTGCGAATCGCATTAGCGTTGACAGATATCGTGAGATGGGTTCACCCTATTTTTAAAGTGAAGCTGTTCTTGGGTCTTCCTTAGACTTTTCTACTGCTGCTGCTGCTGTCTTGCACGCCGCGTGGGGATGTGGTTCAAAGCGTGCATATATTTGGCAGAAGCATGGCAGAGAGAAAGCCGACTCAAGAAACGAGTTTGGAACTTTTCAAAAAAAAAAAAACATGTGGTTGATCCCTCTTATATAGGAATCGGTATAGAACACGAAAGTGAAACGTGTCTTCACAGAAGTAGTGTA
>NC_051160.1:52898846-52953946 GCF_013339745.2 Dermacentor silvarum
ACGCAACATGCTAACTGCCTATTCGGTGTTTTGCGCAGGCGTGGAAATGCAGCAGGTGGCTTGTTAGCTACTACCTGTACCACCAAATGATCGATGCATGCTACGGCTATTGCCGCTCCCTCGGCGCAGCCAAACCGAGCAGCTGGCTAAGTCAGGAGCTGTGTAGCTGTCAAAACCGCATCATGTCCCGCTTCGCGACCTTTCGAACGTTATGAATCACCATCATATCGTTCTCAAAGCACATTCGGTTGCAATCCGCACAATTGATTCAAAATGTCTGTCTAGAAAGTTCCTCTGAAATTTCGCATACGCACCCTACACTCGTCCACTTTACTGGAGTGGTACCAGCATCGCTTCGCCGCATTCTGCACTTCGCGGCACCCGTATTCCTGTCGAGCCCACCACTTACGGGCAGCCTTCAGGCACGATCTTCGCTGCTACACGCCGCCAGTTTCCTAGCTTTCCTTGTGTCAGCACAGTCCCTACTGGTTGCTCCACCACCTTATATAGAGCCGGCGTTAGGTTAGTATTGAGTGGTTTTCTTAGCTTTCCTCTTGCTACACCAGGTGTCGGCACATGCGTTACTGGTTTTGCCTCCTCATAGAGGGCGCGGGACTTTTAAGCACGGACATGAAAAAATGTATTGGAGGGTAGACATATTACAGCTCCACTGTAAAACTGAGTGGACTAAGCAGGGCGTGACGATATTATGCGTTAGGGCGTCCGGACAGAAACAGAACTATGTATACTCTCGCAGTAGCAGGGTCTTATGGTGTATAGGAAGGCTATTGGCCAGGCCTCTTGAGGACTTTGCGTCATTTGAGATGACGTCGTTCATGAAGACCCAATGCCCTATATGATGTCCAGGCTTTTCGTCTACTTAAGGGAAGGTTGCTTCAAGCGGAAACATTAACTTGCTGTATGGCATCATGTCCAGATGCATGTTGTGGGTTTCTTGAAGGATAAAATTGTGAATTATTTGACTTGATGAAAAACCGTAGCGCAGCGGACACATTAAAAAATGTTGGCACACGAGCAACATGATCTTATGCGAATTGGCGTGTCTCTTCCCTACTATATTTTATAAAGTAGAATGTCCTCGTCCAGGTTATTTCTCTTTTGACGTCTGTTTCCAGGGATCTTATTTATGTCAAACACAAAAGCAAGGTGCGAAGAACATATACGTGGAATACACATTCCCCTGTTACACCAGCAGCTCTGGTGGGTGATGGCACCAAAGTGCATTGTGGTTTTTCTTTTAAGTCTTGAGGACCATTTCAGCGGAGGCTTCGAACGATAGCCACCATGTGGTAAAACAAAGTGTTCATAAAGCAGCACTTGGTGTAAATACTCCGAGGCTTCTCATATAAATATTCAAGCTACTATATTGGACCTAATTTGTCACACGAAATGAAGCGTACCAACAGCAGCAAGCGGTTTTTGAATTTCACTTTGAAGCTCTGTGGTATCAGAAATATGAGACGATGTTCATAAACATAGGCGCGCAGTTTACATTATTTCAGAATATCGCATATGACGTACGTTAATTTTCCAATTTCAGCGATATTATTACCCATTTTGCCTCACCTGCGCATGTCTTCCAGCAATTTTCCGCCGCTGTAAATTGATTATTGTTGCCGCCGCAACCTTTATGCCAGAACCGGTGACATTTTTGAGTCTTCCAGCTGTAACCGTAGGCCATATAGCCACCCTTTCTTCGATGTGGACATGCATGTCCATCACTGATGGGCATATTCCAAGGATTTTTTATATGATCTGAGAAGAACCACATGAGAACATTTAGAAACTATTGACTGTTCGATGTTTAACGAGCCAGCTATCTGCCGGTACAACATGTTCTCTGCCGTTAAGTACCACACTCTAAAAAAAAGGGAGTGAGAATGGAGCAACGGGCTCTGTTCCTCCTTCAGGCCAGCGAGTTCCTCCTTCGAGCAAGGTTCACGCGCTGCGCCCTCTTGCGGCAATCGTAAATGGAGGAACTTTCCTCCCTTAGCGCGAGCACCCCGGGACCTGAAAATGAGTTGCGCCGTGATCCCGTGTAGCGCATTGCGATTTCATCGGCTGCGACCGATCGGTTCCATCTCTACGAGCACCATAGGCGATCACTTCACCCACTGACTGTGTTTGAGTGCCTTCAATGTGCTGCGTGGATACTTCATCGCGCAACGATGCGCATGCGATATCATGAACGTCGGTGGAGGAAGGTTGATCGCAAAACAGGCAAGTTATTTTATTCTCGATCATTGGTATGCGCATACGAATTGCTCTCAGCAATAGGCTATATACATTTTAGACGCAGTCCTGTTAGACAGTATTTACTGCACCGAGATGCAAGCAAGACCTTAAAATGTATTGGTAATCTAGATCTTCTTGCTCATGTAGGGGATAATGCTTAAGGATATTTCTTTTCTTTATTCTCGCGGTACATGCGGCTGTCGTGCGATTATTATTAGTGCGAAAGTGCCTATTAAGTTGCGTTAACAAAAAACAAATATGTGGAAACGCGTACGTGTAATGAAAGCGGTGCAGAAAGTGACCGATAGTATCCCGAAATCGATCGCCACTGAAATTTATAGCCGCAGTGGCTATGGTGCTTTATTTCCTTATGGTCGCGGCTTCGACTCCGGTTCCTGTGGCCGATTGCGGTGGGGGCGGAATTTGAAAGCAACTGTAGTCTCTTGTCAAGTTTTTATGCAAATTGTAACATATTATTCTACAGCTATTTAACTATATGTTGTTTACGTGGTTCAAAACAAAGGCCAAGTGATCTGATTTGTTTTTCATGCACCATGCTACATCATATTCGGTTTGAAAAAAACTTTGTCCACTTTTTTCAGTGTCATGCGTTACTGCATTTGAGAATGACATTTTCACAATTCAATTTTTTATTCCTTTTAGAATACATGGCTAACTGGAACAAGCACTGGACCTTTATATGTACATCATCGAAGTGGAAGTTCAGCACATCAAAAGACGCGACTTAATTGCTTCTATAACCTGCATGGCTTCTGAAAATAAATACAGACGCCAGAGCCAACCATAAATGACACAATTGCCGATTTTGTTGTGTTTGCTGCTTTGTTGTGATGTCTTGCAATAATTAATTGTTTCATGAATTTCCATCAATGTTGTTGAATGCCACCAATCTTGACTGCTTAAAAATTACCGAGATTGCTGGCAAAGGTGTGTGATAATAAAGCAATCTTGCCATGCTGTAATAAAGTGTGCATTTATTTACTCTTGCCTCCGTCACTATCTTAATTTAAAATTGCTTTCAAACGAAAGCAAACTTAACGTGTTGTCAGCCAAACTGGCAAGCTTTACAGGTGAGATGTTGCATGTTCAGAGGTCACGAGCATTAGGTGTTATGCATCAAAAATGCTTTCGAATCGTTGTTGTCCTGAATTAGTTTTTAGCTACTCCTTCATGAAATCCCTCTTTCCCACTAGTCCACATAATTATCAGCCTTACTTTGCCGTGCCAGTCCTTAAAAGCCTATACATAGTTGTGTTATACATCTACTGCTTGTAATAAATTATCAACACGCCCAAATTGCCATTTAAGAGTCTGTCACCTTTTACTAGCTAATAACATAATAAATCTGCACAATTCAAAAGTACTGCCATCCAATGATTTTTAAAGAATCGCACTACAATGATTAAAAACGAAAGTAATGTAATTAACATATAACAAAAGTAAAAACAAATATACTATGATGAACAAAAGCACACTACCTGAGCAAGAAACTGTTTTAAGACTCTGTGGAAGAAATAAGCAGGTGTCTGCCACAGTTTCAATAAGGCATCACAATAGTCTGATCAAATACATTATGGTTCTTCCAGAAGCAAAAAAACAAAAAAGTACACTTCTACAACATTGTATGCAAAGCCAACTAGTAATACGTACAGTGGCACAGTTGATGTCTGCAAATCAATACATAGCAATTCTTTATTGTAACTTGCCTTACAAATAAAATCGACCGTGGTGACTATTATCCATCTGTAACACTCGAAGATGCAGGCAATATGGCACATAAATAGAAAGCATGCGGCACCTAAAGGGGCCATGACAAACCACAGCCTTCAACAACGCACCACATGCATTTCTATGCGTTCCACCTCGTCAACCCGTGTTCAATGTCACCAGCAGCCATAAGAAAAGATGGGTTTCGGCATGTGTGCATCAAAGCATTGTTCAGAAGTTATATCTTGACAAATAAGCAAAACAGGGGCGAAATAGCCATTTTTTCAATGTGCAGAAACGATGCGAAAGCCAGCCATTGAGCATCCTGAAGGGAAGGTGCCTGTGACATATAAATGCCAACAGAAGTATATGCCGTTAGGATCCGCTTTTAAGTGCCTTTTTGTGCCTACATGAAAGTGAACTTTGAAGAGTGCTGGTTTCTCAGTGGCTTTGGGATGCCTGAATGCCAAGTACACCATGCAATGAGGGTTGCCTTCAGGAATGTACTCTGCATATATTTGGGGAAGCAGCCGAAAGAGGCACCATTTTTGGCTTGCTGATCCCCTAAGGCTGGCTTTGCCACTACGAAATGCGTCCCTAATGGCAGGAGGTATGGCCTTTTTGTCATGAAAGCCATACTTGAAGGACAATTTTTTTCCAAGGTCCTGCTTGCGGATCACTCCGTCAGCAACTAAACCTTCCAAAACGTGGGGAAGAACACAGTCAATACCCCCTTCAAGTATGTCATGCATGGCATCAGGAGGTAATTGTTCAGTGACATCAAACTTTTCAAGGCCTTGCAATGGCGATACATTTGTAATGCCGTACAAGGGCCCATTTATAGCTGGGTCAAGTGTGAATGCTTTAAGGTGGCTCTTGTGTGCTGCACTTGTCCTCTCGATACAGTCATCCAAATTATGCAGCATCCGCAATTGTCTGTGCTGAGCTAAGCAGTAATGGCAGACTGTGCCGCTGCTAAAGCAGCACTGGAGACCTGCCAAGAGGTGCATTGAGAGGTTATCTCCAGAGAATGCCACAGTCACAACATTAAAGTGCAGACTGCCAGTGCCCCCTCCATTCTTTTATATTAAATTTAGGTCCTGCACGAGTGGCAGTAGCACTTAGGCCAGGCCATGCCGTAGCATGACACGGTACTCCACAACTAGAAGCAAGTGAATGGCACTGAGTTTTGACCGATGCCGAGGATGCAGATTCAAAATAGAAAAGTTAACTGGTAAAATTTTGTGCCGTCCAGCAGCACCACCTAGAGGGTTTACAAGCTCCAGCTCATCAGTGTACAAAAGCAGAAATACAGTGCTATGACTGGCATCCTGTGCAAGCTGACGGTACTGACTGAATGCATTGCCATCAGCAAAGTCATAGAGCACATCTTGCGATTTTGACACAGACTGTGAAATGCATTCTAGCAAGTCCTCGCATTTCAGGAAATTTGTTGACAGTTTAGAGATAGAAATATAACATGTAAAGTCTTTGTAACTGCCAGTCTGCAGTGGCATCTGAGTAGCTTCAGTGTAAATAAAGTGCTCCGAAATGTATTTTTTTTCTCATGTGAGTACTTGTCAAGTCGGAAAATATATTGACAACAATATCCGCAGCATTCAGTTGGCATGCCAGGTTTTCTATTGTGCACGGTGCCACATTTTTTCCTCTAGGAGCTTTGCAGTTTTTTTGAACATCCCTTCTATGACATCATGAATGAGGGCTTTCACAAGGGTGAAAATTTCATCTGTGGTACTCAACGGTAGCTGCAACTTTTCCATGATTCTGATGTAGAACATAGCTATCTGCTTCCCTGATTGTCGCAATGAAGTCAAAGTTCGAAGCAGTGTCATCACTGTTTGTATCTGATGAAGTTGAGGCATCAGTAACGATGCATTTTCTCCAGTTGCTTCACCACAGCCAAAGTCAGGTGTATGCTCATCGGCGCTAATGCCAGCGGCCTTTGTGTGAAAGCGATACACGTGCTTCTTGTAGGCGAAGTAACGGCGAAATGATGCCGCGCAATTCTCTATTCCACATAATACGCAGAAATACGGCTAACAACTGAGGACGTCTTCTGAAACGTTCCACTTCAGTGATATTTCGCTTCTCGCCTTCAGGCACTGAGGACGTGACGGCCGCATTTAAGCGGAAAGTAAAAACGCTTGTATAGTGCATTGGATGCACGTTTAAGAACCTCGAAAATACATTATAGAATTTCTTTCTATGCTAAACTATAATGTACGATATAGATTGTTCAATGGTTCTTTTTGTCTCAACATCTATACGCATGTATGCTGGGACAGTGCCTCCTTTATTTTTAGAAAAATAGAGGAGGCGCTGGCTGGGAGTGACATCGTCGACGCAGCACCGGCAACTAGGAGAGCGCTTTTCAACTGGGTCGTACCATTCGAAAGGTAAGTAATCGTGCTTGCTAACTACACTCGCATTGTGCGTGCTCCTCGTGTGTGCACAGAGTGCGTGAGCGTAGGAAATGGTACTCCCACGACAACAGTAATACCTGTGCTGATGCTTGCTGAGTGCCGGTTGGCAGAATTTAGTTATGCAAGTTTGTTGCCTCAATGCAACATTGAAAATCTTGATAAGCGTCTTCTTCCGATGAGAAATATTACGTTCGGAAATAATCGTGATCATGTGCGCCTGTGCGTGAGCTCCCCCTTTTCTGCTGAAGTTGCATAATAGCGACCCATGTGCTTTTTCACCGATTCTTACTGCAATCCCGTTTCCTCGCTTATAAATGCTTCGACGTCGTAAATAATCTCTGCTTATGAGGTTTTCGGTTTACGAGCAGTTTATGAGAAAAAAATCACAGCTTGCTACTAGTACAGCTTACTTTTTAAGACAAGGCGTGTTGACATAACTTATACGCAACTAAACATGACGGGAAAGTTGCTTATGAAAGAAAAAAGAAATGAATTGTTATGTAAAGAAACATTTGTTTGTGATGTGCTGCTCCTGCGTGTGTTGAAAATTTTACTGAGATGAAGGGGCCCTATTATCATGTGCACTGTTGCCACCCTGCACTAGCGCAAACATTGTTTTCGTGACTATTTTTAGGTGCTCCTCGCATGTATTCACCATGTGACAGCTTTAATGGGCTACTGCTATAAGTCAACACATAACAGAGGGGACTCCTTGGCTATGGCCGCCATGGTGCAACGTGTAATCTGGATGGTCGAGTCAGGTATATATGAAGTGTATGTGTTCCAAATAGTAGGATCTCAGTATCATTCGTTGATAAGTTAGTCGACGTATTACTCAACACAGCTTACTAAATTGACTAAATATTTATGCAACTTGCTGCTTATTTGTGTTCATAGCTGTTTTGCACACATTATCACGTTCTATAAGAAAACTAGACCCAACATGTTGTGATGAGTATTTTTTTTTCAACAATCGCTTGGCTGCTATTAACATTTCATTTTTGCTAAGTACACAGTGTGTTCATTACTTTTTATTTTGGTTTCATTGTTTTGAAACTGTTTTTCATGCTGTAGCTTTTATTTCCGATTTTCATCTGTTTATGCTACACGCTCGTGCAGTATCTAAGTGTAGTGGGCCAAATTTGTCACAGGTCTAAGCGCACGGCGTGCTTAGCATTGTTTAACATATTTACAATTATTTGTCTTGTTCCCAGAATAAATACCACTGGCAAATGCACATTTGACGAGCTTGGAACTTCTTGAAATGATACATGAAAGCCAGTATTCACTGTGCTGCAGCAACTACACCAGTGAGGTGTTTTCTAGTAAGCTTGCTATTTTATTTTATATTCATGGCAAGCTATTCCGATGCATGCAAGTAGGCATTGTAGCAGTTGCGAGTCTGTCTAGTTACATTGTTTTTCACTTTACGTCAATACAGCATAGACCACAGAGTTAGCTGGTAGATAGTTCAGTGTATTGATACTGTCTCATTAAAGAAACACACTACTTCGCACATAGTGCTTAAATGTCTGCTTGCTCTTATGGCATTTGCTGGTTATTGCAATGTTGCTCATCAAATGCATTTGATTTCAACATGACCACACAGAACATTCTGATTGACACTAGTGTAATTTTAATAGTGATAATCAACCAGCCAAGGCTTAATTCTACAGCTCTCAAGAATTATTTCTAATACTTTGGGTTCCTTTCCATGTGTTCTGTTTCATCCTGTGTTTCATCAGCACAGTGGGCAGTCCTTTAAAATTATTCATTCTACTTGGCGCTGTTCAGGTAGAAAATGTTAACCAGCAAGTCCAAATTATAATGCTATCGGTAAGACTTCTATTACTGGGTGGATGAATTCAAAGTGCTATATGTAATTGTAAAAGTATTTTTGACAAAAATACCGGTGTCTAGAACAAGCACCATATGCACTGCAACTCTTATAGTGTTAAGTTGGGTAGGCAAGTACCTATGCTAAGTATACTTGTGCATATACTTTCTACATATTAGCTAGTGTTTTAGCTACATGAAAGAGCGTATGTTGTGACTGCTGAAGTCAAATTTATGATTGATGTGCCTGCCTGTTTTTGTTGTGCACTTACTGCTGTGGTGTCTTAAGCATTGTAGCCATGTGACAACTGAAGTATTGCAACAATGTGTAAGCTAGCTTGCACCTACTATTGCTACAGTATGCCAACAGATACCTATCACCATATTTGTGCATTTTCTGAGAACCAGCTGTGTTGGCTATGTGCAATTTGTAGTATCCTTATGAGTTTGCCGGTCAGTTCACGTAACTTTTGATGACATAATTTACAGAGAGGGAAGGGAAACAGTACAACATGAATGCTGTTAAAAAGGGACTTTTTATTTTGATGGAAGGATTCAAAATAACAATAAAACTGGATGTGTGCTTATATCTTGCGCAAGTCCTATCAGAGGCAAGGCAGAAGTTGTAATACAAAGGCATAAAATCACGATAAACAGTATTTGCATTAAAAAAGGTGGATAAGCACAGACTAATTTTGTTCGCTTGTCATCAAGAAAGGTTGCTTTTTCATGCATTGATAACGGGGCTGGCTTACACGTATCATTTATGTGGCATGCCTCACTGATTTCTCTTGGCACTCTTTCCCCGTTTGTGAAAACAGATGAACAATCTTAATCCGACCTGAAGCCCTATCATGACAATGCACGGCCATGTTGAGCGAGCATACTGGCCTTTCGAGTGAAATGTGATGATTTATTTGGCACGTATTTAGATAACAGCCAGTCTGTCCTGTATACATTTGACCACCTGTGAAAGGAATACAGCACACTGCCACGCACACTAGACAAATTTGGTGGTATCCTTAACCAAGCAAACCTCGCTTGCCTGCTCCCCTTTCTCAATTCACTTGTGGACTGTTGTGCATAGCAGCCCACAGGTGAAGTGAGAAAGGCACCCAGGCAAGCGAGGCTTGCTTAGTTAGAGATACCACCAAATTTGTCTTGTGTCCGTCAGTGCTAGTGTGGTCTATTCCTTTGATCATCTGTATATTTGGTCGAATGTACATGAGGCAGACTGGCCGGCTGGTGCCTCAACATGCATCCAGGAGAACACGTTAATCATCACATTTCACTCGAAAGGCCAGTATGCTCGCTCGACATGGCCGTGCATTGTCATGATAGGGCTTGAGGCCGGATTAAGATTGTTCATCGGTTTTCACAAACGGGGAAAGAGTGCCAAGAGAAATCAGTGAGGCATACCACACAAACGAGACATGTGAGCCAGCCCCGTTATCAATGCATGAAAAAGCACCCTTTCTTGATGACAAGGGAACGAAATTAGTCTGTGCTTATCCACCTTTTTTAATGCAAATACTGTTTATCGTGATTTTATGCCTTTGTATTACAACTTCCGCCTTCCCTCTGATAGGACTTGCGCAAGATATAAGCACACATCCAGTTTTATTGTTATTTTGAATCCTTCCATCAAAATAAAAAGTCCCTTTTTAACAGCATTCATGTTGTACTGTTTCCCTTCCCTCTCTGTAAATTATGTCATCAAAAGTTACGTGAACTGACCGGCAAACTCATAAGGATACTACAAATTGCACATAGCCAACACAGCTGGTTCTCAGAAAATGCACAAATATGGTGATAGGTATCTGTTGGAATACTGTAGCAATAGTAGGTGCAAGCTAGCTTACACATTGTTGCAATACTTCAGTTGTCACATGGCTACAATGCTAAGACACCACAGCAGTAAGTGCACAACAAAAACAGGCAGGCACATCAATCATAAATTTGACTTCAGCAGTCACAACATACGCTCTTTCATGTAGCTAAAATACTAGCTAATATGTAGAAAGTATATGTGCAAGTATACTTGGCATAGATACTTGCCTACCCAACTTAACACTATAAGAGTTGCAGTGCATATGGTGCTTGTTCTAGACACCGGTATTTTTGTCAAAAATACTTTTACAATTACATATAGCACTTTGTATTCATCCACCCAGTAATAGAAGTCTTACCGATAGCATTATAATTTGGACTTGCTGGTTAACATTTTCTACCTGAACAGCGCCAAGTAGAATGAATAATTTTAAAGGACTGCCCACTGTGCTGATGAAACACAGGATGAAACAGAACACATGGAAAGGAACCCAAAGTATTAGAAATAATTCTTGAGAGCTGTAGAATTAAGCCTTGGCTGGTTGATTATCACTATTAAAATTACACTAGTGTCAATCAGAATGTTCTGTGTGGTCATGTTGAAATCAAATGCATTTGATGAGCAACACTGCAATAACCAGCAAATGCCATAAGAGCAAGCAGACATTTAAGCACTATGTGCGAAGTAGTGTGTTTCTTTAATGAGACAGTATCAATACACTGAACTATTTACCAGCTAACTCTGCGGTCTATGCTGTATTGACGTAAAGTGAAAAACAATGTAACTGGACAGACTCGCAACTGCTACAATGCCTACTTGCATGCATCGGAATAGCTTGCCATGAATATAAAATAAAATAGCAAGCTTACTAGAAAACACCTCACTGGTGTAGTAGCTACGCACAGTGAATACTGGCCTTCATGTATCATTTCAAGAAGTTCCAAGCTCGTCGAATGTACATTTGCCAGTGGCATTTATTCTGGGAACAAGACAAATAATTGTAAATGTTAAACAATGCTAAGCACGCCGTGTGCTTAGACCTGTGACAAATTTGGCCCACTACACTTTGAATTCTTACATACGCAGATACTGCACGAGCGTGTAGCATAAACAGATGAAAATCGGAAATAAAAGCTACAGCATGAAAAACAGTTTCAGAACAATGAAACCAAAATAAAAAGTAATGAACACACCGTGTACTTAGCAAAAATGTAATGTTAATCGCAGCCAAGTGATTGTTGAAAGAAAAAATACTCATCACAACATGTTGGGTCTAGTTTTCTTATAGAACATGATAATGTGCGCAAAACAGCTATGAACACAAATAAGCAGCAAGTTGCATAAATATTTAGTCAATTTAGTAAGCTGTGTTGAGTAATATGTCGACTAACTTATCGACGAATGATACCGAGATCCTATTTGGAACACGTACACTTCATACATACCTGACTCGACCATCCAGATTACACGTTGCACCACGGCAGCCATAGCCAAGGAGTCCCCTCCGTTATGTGGTCACAGCCTCGCCACTATAAAATAAGTTGTGTTAACTTATAGCAGTAGCCCATTAAAGCTGTCACATGGTGAACACATGCGAGGAGCACCTAAAAATAGTCATGAAAACAATGTTTGCACTAGTGCAGGGTGGCAACAGTGCACATGATAATAGGGCCCCTTCATCTCAGTAAAATTTTCAACACACGCAGGAGCAGCACATCACAAACAAATGTTTCTTTACACAACAATTCATTTCTTTTTTCTTTCATAAGCAACTTTCCTGTCATGTTTAGTTGCGTATAAGTTATGTCAACAAACCTTGTCTTAAAAAGTAAGCTGTACTAGTAGCAAGCTGTGATTTTTTTCTCATAAACTGCTCGTAAACCGAAAACCTCATAAGCAGATTATTTACGACGTCGAAGCATTTATAAGCGAGGAAACGGGATTGCAGTAAGAATCGGTGAAGCACATGGGTCGCTATTATGCAACTTCAGCAGAAAAGCACAGGTGCACATGATGATCATGATTATTTCCGAACGTAATATTTCTCATCGGAAGAAGACGCTTATCAAGATTTTCAATTTCGCATTGAGGCAATAAACTCGCATAACTAAATTCTGCCAACCGGCGCTCAGCAAGCATCAGCACAGGTATTACTGTTGTCGTGGGAGTACCATTTCCTACGTTCACGCATTCTGTGCACACATGGGGAGCACGCACAATACGCGTGTAGTTAGCAAGCACGATTACTTACCTTTCAAACGGTACGACGCGGTCTAAAAGCGCTCTCCAAGTTGCCGGTGCTGCATCGACGATGTTAGTCCCAGCCAGCGCCTCCTCTATTTTTCTAAAAATAAAGGAGACGCTGTCGCAGCATACATGCCGCTGCGTAGTGGACGAGCTCAGGCACGCTAATAATTCGCATGCTTTCTTTGCGCCATGCACCCAACTTTCCGCAACCATGACACAAAGGCAACGCACTACCCGGCACGAAAATCGTTGGTCCACATTTGCCTGGCGCGCCACGCATAAGGCGAGTTTGCAGCAAGACACAAGCTATCTTCTCGCACTATTATTGAAGCTAACTACGTCACATTTCATTACCGCAAACACAAAAACACACGATCAAACGCTCGCACATCCAACAAGCACGTTGTAGACGGAGGAATGACAACGGCGCCACCTGCACACTAGTGAGGCTGTGGTGGCCTCCGTGATACATGATTAACTAGCCGTGTTGCGCCCAACTATGTTGCGAGACAAAACGGTTAATTCTGTAATGTATTTTCGAGGTCTTTAAACGTGCATTCAATGCACTGTACGAGCGTTTTTACTTTCTGCCTAAAAGCGGCCGTCACGTCCTCGAGCCCAGCGGTAGGGTGGCTAGCGTCGCAACGCCGTAGCCACGGGACTACGTTAAAACCCTGTAATTAAACCGTTCAAAATTCTGCATCTTTATATTAAAAGGTCTGTGTGCATTGCCTGCACCTGTAATACCACCTAATACGTTTAGCTTTGTCTTACCAGCAATTGTTTAACTTGGCAGAAAACTGATTTGCATTCCGGCACAATTGGGGGGTCGCATTTCGTGACTATATAAGATCGTACGCAGGTACACAAAGCATGTAAAAAAAAAAAGGTGAACCGTGTCGTTATATGCGAATGTGTGCGAGTTGGTTCTGTCAGTGCTCTATGAATTGTTGTGTCAATGAATCTGTTTGATTACGTGTGTGTAAAATGTCTATGTATGCTTGTTAATGTGACCATGTGTATTATATAAACCGGACAGTGTGACTATGTGCGTGTGTTGTTGATTGTCAAGTGCTCTATGAATTGAATGCGTATGTGTACATTTGGATACTGCTCTAGGGGAATGAACCAGTGTAAGCTCAAATTAATTAAGTGTTATTAATTAATTAGGTGTTATATTAAATGTCTGAGAATTAATAGAATGTTATACAAGGAATGTGTGTCATAATAATACGTTCACACATGTTTCGGGTGTGGGAAAAATCTTTTTGTACATACAATTTTTTAAAATCTTTTATTGCATGTAGCCTCCGAGACCATTGGTCGGTGCGTGCGAATCTCGAAGCCTTGTATTGGTGCCCCTAGTAGCTTCAATCCTAGTTGTTAAGCCTATAGCCGTGTTGCTGGCTTCACTTGCCTGGAGTCGGCCATGTTGGTTTTGGAAAGGGAGTAACAGTTGCTCCCAGCCATGAGGGAGGAAAGTTCCTCCATTTAAAGACGAACATAGGGGACATCGCCGTTCCTCCTTTAAAGGAGCAAGGGTCACTCCTTTTTTTTTAGAGTGCACTCACCACCATTTCAATAAATACCGTTCTTGGATATTTTCACAGTGATAACGTTTCATACCACGTCACTTACCTGCTCCATGCAGCCGGAAGAAGGCCTGTCCGTCTATGCTACAGCGCTTATCATGTTTATTGCCTTATTAATAAATTTTCGTGCTTTCTAAAATTTGCAGCGTGCTTAAAGTCGACACAGTACATCTCAACGTTTGTGCGTAGTTGAAACTTGATTTCTTATTGAAATGATACATTTACAGCGATGTATTTGTTAAGGAATTTACAGCCGCATTTGCGGCATCGGCACAGGAAATCGCAGTAAGTAGGCACAGTAGGCAAATTTTGTAGTAGCCCGCCCATTCATCATTGGGCCTTAGATAGAGACAACAAAGCCTGGTGCCACAGCCAATGCCGCAAGTGGGAGATTCAGAAAAAAAAAACATTTTGCTCCAACCAACTTAACCCCGACAGTATCGACAATATGCGAGCGCGCTACGTGCATGACTGACTCAAGACAGAACGGTTGCGATGAAATTGTGCTTCAGCGAAAAGCGCTATGCGATGGCAAAGGTCCAGAATGAGCTCTGCATATTGGAAAGACGCTGTGTGGAACTGGCGGGAAGCATGTCATCCTTGCTAGTTTTCGTCTTGTATGATGCATATCGCTTGTGCTGGCTGTGTACTGGCTAATCTGTGGACTTCCCTCATCTTGGGTGCCTTTATCGGGGGTTACATCATGGCCTTACGTGCTTATTTAGGAATCAGCGTGTGCTTGGGGTGGGGGGCGTCCGTTCGTAGGCTGTAGGGCTCTCGACCAGGACCTGATTTCTTCTCTTCAGCTCTCACTACTTCTGATTGTTTAAGCTTGTTATGTTTGTTCATACGTTATCTTGTTATGTTCGAAGTTACTAGAATGTGAAAATGAGTAGCAGTCACCAATATAAGGTGACTTAATCTCTCATTTCTAAAAAAATATATTACTGGTTAACCTTGAAATTAGTACAGCTTGATGAAATTTTGTAGGATAATTTTTTCGATCAATTCTCATGAACTACTTCTAACGGAAACTACAGTTTGACAGGTGAAGCTTGTTTATTTACCACCAAAATGCTACAACTACTTATTGTCAGACCTTCTTTTTCTGTCGATTCTGACAAAGACTTAAATAACATATATAGGTATATATTTATCCGCCGATATTCCAGATTGTCGAAACAGTTTCCAAAAGGTACTGTTCTACCACACAAAATTAGCTAGATTTTGACTGGGCTCCGATTAAGACGAGCTTGCTCTTTTCGAAATTTAGAATTAGCACCCCTAAAACAATTGATTGCATTGTGACTTCGTCGCTTGGCCGAATTTTCGGCTTCAGGACATTCATCATCATCATGTCGTGCCTGGCACTTGCGCCGAGCGTCTTGGAGATGACGTTCATCCGTGGCGCGAGCCCGACGCCATTGTTCACATTGTCGTCTCTGTTCTCTTCGCCGCTCCTCGTACGGACGCTGTTCTACAGGAGCCCTTACTATACGTGGCCTTCCCATATCACTGTCACAATACAAATGCAATGCCTCACTAGGCGGGCCCTCTTTATATTGTTACGGAGCCATCTATACATGGGTGAACGCGATGCTTGGCAAAGCGCCGTAGACGACGATGAAGACGCTTGCACGTGGGCCGGTTCAGACATCTCTTGCCCTAGCCTTCTTTGTATATATTCTGTAAATATATGCTTCGCCTCCATCTCGCTTCCGTCACAATATATATTTATTGCAGTGACGTCACGTCCTGTGTTACAAACCGGCACTTCATATTTTATGTGGGTATTGACGTCACGCCCCCTGTTACAAGGGGATGTCGTTACCAATCATTCTTTGCTTCCCATTGTTAACGACCGCATTATCATCCATCATGTTGACACGAGGCGTGTTTTCCTTATCTTTTTCGAATCGACCTATGTGGTGTGCCCTGTATGTGTGATTCGAAAGGACATGTACACTTGTCGCTTCAATTTTAGCCAATGGTTGTGTTATACCTCTGGGATCGGCCCACGGGAGAGCGTAGTTTTGCCCACGAGCACGACAAATACATTGAGGGGTACAGGTACACAGCTTCGTTGTTAAATAGTTGTTAAATAGCTTCGTTGTTACCGACACGACCCCACCTCACGGTGGGGGCGTGTCGGTAATTGTGGTAGCTAGTGCGTGAGCCAGCCTTCAATTATTCGTCAGAAAGGATCGCTTTGCCTGAAACAATACCTGTCATGAATGCACACGTGTTTTAAATGATTGGCGGCATCGAGCTGCTTTTCCCAGAGCATGGGAAGAGCGTTCACGTTTGTGTTTTACTTTGTTTCCGCCTCGGTGCAACGTTTAAGTCGACATCCGTTTGTGTTATCTTTTTAGTGCGCTTGTATCAATATTTGATGCATTGACCTTGGTAAACTATGAATTGTTTGCGTATAATACCTGCTAAAATCGGCAAGTGTTAGAGTGGTATGTGGTTAACTCACGGACACACATCCTGCAGCAGTCTTTTTCATCTTGAAAGTTGTTGCCATTTCCAGCACACCCGTTGTAGTAAAAAGATTCGCATCGTTTGTTATGCCTGTTAAAATAAAATGCTTGACCACCAGGAGTTCCATCTTTACAAGTCGTTCCCCGAACGAGCGGCAGAAAACATGGATCTTGAGCAAATTCTGAAAGTATACATGAAAGTTTGTTGAATTTGCAAATATTACATTTCTTATGCTGTACCCATCGTTCTCACATAAAAGACACAAGCTTCGCAGAGATTTGGAAAATACATATTTCATGAAAGTTGCCCTGGAATCGGCTTGATCATTAGCAAGCAACACTGATACAGTTGATCATTAGAGATATTGGGCGTACACCTAATTACATTTGGCTCAAAATAAGTTATATCGCCAAACATTCGCGCTACAGCTTTCTACGCTTTCCACGGCAGCTTAAGTTTCTTTTTTGTTCTCACTCGTTTTTTTTATTCGCATAACGTGCTTCTCGAGATAGCTTATTAACACCATTATCATGCTTTCTAATGATAACGACTTCAAATATTCCGACGTCTGCTGCATATTTTTGCCAATTGAGAGGCATTGCAGTTAGTGTCAACAAATTTTCGCCTCTAAACCCAAAAATGGGACTGCAAAATTAGCTTACTTCCGCATTTGCGTTGGCACTGTTTCAGAGAAGGGAAGTCGTTCGCTTCGTTTTTTGCAGGCAGGCATCGAGAATACCGCTGACACCGTCTTATCTTCGGGTTGAAAGTATACCTTGTAATTGACGCTCTGCAAGTACTTTGTGCCGGACGCTTAGCACATTCTCCAAACACAGGATCTGCAAAGTAGACATTTTTATCACGGCTCCGCGAAGTTTAAAAAATGGAAACCCAGGGCAGAGGAAAATATTTTTCACAGAAAATTCACATATGCACCTTGGCCTCCTGGCCACATATTCATCACAGCAATTTACGTATTTGTCGTGCTTGGGCAAACGCTTTTAAGTAACCTCCCCAAAGGGTGCCGCTGCCTACACTTTCCAGCATTTATTGTACCGCTCTTGTCCCCACAGGTGGATGGCTTTTCTGACAAGCACTGTGCGGAGAAGAATGTGTAGAGGGCTATGAAGAAATTCGCAGGGTGTTCGACGAGTGGTTAAATTTTCTGATCTTATGCTGAATAACATCCATCAACCGTGCTTGACTACATGAGATGAAGAGCTGTAGTAGAGATACACATGATGTGGTTCATGTAACTTTTCTTTTCATATAAGAGTTGTTTGTATTGACGTCCACGCACATTGTACTAATGGTAGTAATTATGTACACACTATATTCAATAATACTTTGGTACTCTCTCCATGCAAATAGCTTGAATTACGTATCAGTGCAATGACATGTCATCTGTGTTTGTATCCTTCGTGTTCTCTGCACTGCTTAAGTTCAACTAGCCTCCGTCTCACATTGCGCACATCTACCTGTGACAATGAGATACGTTAGCTGGCACTCGGTATTAAATTGTGACATCTGAGGTTTTCTACTTGGAGTAAAAGGGAATTGAAACTTTGGCTTTGCAGTCTTCAACCTAACACGTGCTGACTGAAAAATGAAATAAACGCGCTTTTTTCTCTGCCTCCTTGAATACCGACACGTGAATCGGCCGATGACAGGGAAAACTTATTGTAGACATATTGTAGGCATATTGCAACATATGTAGATGTATTGTTTCTGACTCCCCCTGTTTTACATGCCACGATGCGGGGTCAATATGCCCTAGCATGAAATATAATGTTCGATTTACGCCTCAAAAATAAAGACCATATTTGTTTTGGCTATTTGATTCATGAAACAAACTATGTCACGGCAGAAGCTGTGGCTGCCGATTGCCATAGGAGCTCAGAAAATTACTCAGAAAATGCGTATTACTCATGGAAGAAAAGCACGCTTGGGCGCATCTCGACATGAGGTGCAGATTTTAAAATTTTTATTTCCTTTTTTTTATCTTAACTGACGTTAGCTGGGACACCCTATATAATATGAATGAGCATCTTTTTCTTTTTTTTGTTTCTATTTTACCAGATGAACCCCATGAAAACCTTCGATTACCTCAGAAATAAAAAAATATTTAAGATTTGATTCGCCATTGGGTGGTCGCATTTTTCAAATATTCGAATCGATTGTAATATTTAAATATAGTAACACCGCTAAAAACTGTGTTATCTGCAAGAGACGCTACTAGCTTTGAGTGCATTAGACCCTCGTGCTTTGAAAATTGCACAATATACTGCATGATAACTTTTCCTTGGTCGAGTTGGTGCTTGCTGAGCGACATGATATCGTAGCGCAAAATCCCGAGAAGAAAGGTTAGCAGCAACAGACAGAGGAGAAAGAAAGGCAGCATTACCCTCTGAGTGTAGAGCTGTCTTTCTTTCTGTCTGTCTGTCGCTATTAATCTTTCGTTTCGGGATCTTGCGCTACAATATCTGTCCTTGGCACAATCTACGAATCTGGTTGTCTGTTTGAATAATTTTATCAGTCATGTAGGACGTGCGGGAAATTGCATAGTGTCTCTTTCCTCTTGGCAATGTTGAATTGTGCCCTGTACAACTAGTTGTGTCCGAGAAATTGCGCTTTCACGTAGAAACCATGTGTATCATGCTCGTCGACGCTAGTGGGGCTCGTGATCAACAACAAAACTCTGTTATGACCATGAAGGAATGAAAGTCACTAGGCTGACAAATATTGCAAGTAGTTGTAAGGCATTTTGCCTGTTATACACAGTGTGATCCAGTACTGCTCATGGAGATAGGTTTAGCAAAGTCAGCAATAAAAACATTCTTGCCCAGTGAATTATTGCTAATTGAAACATGAAACAGATGTACTCTTTGGGTTGTTTGGCGTGTCTCGCTTTGAGAAGTTTGAGGTGGTGGTGTTGTCAGTTGGCAAAAGACCGTGAAGCCAAGACAGCAGTCCGACGGTAATTCCACAGTCAGCCGGACGAGTTCTACCACAGGGGCATCTCAAGTTTAGCGTTGCGTTGGGACAAATATCTGAACCGGTGTGGGGACCATGTGGAAAAGTAGTGTAAGGTGTGTAGAATGGGACGTATATTTGTAATTACCTGTATGTACCTTTTTTTGGTTGATAACAAATAGGGGCAAATACTTTATGATTCGCACTCGTAGTTTTGTTTTGAGACAGGAGGTCACTGCATCTGGCGACTACCACATATCTCACTGTTCATTCTTACGCCTATGGCTCCCCTAGGCGAGAGCCATCTGGTGGTGTTGCAAGCAACCCAGCGACGTGTGCTGCGCACGTACTCAGCTGTGATTGGTTGAACTATTCGGCCAGGTAACAGCCAGGCTGCAGCCACGGTCACGAAACTCGGCGAGGTTCGCAAAGAAAAGATTCGCTTTCACACCCAAAGGCACTGAAGTCTCCAAATTATAACTAGAGATTTCATACAAACGCGACATCAGCAGCACGGTGTGTGGCTGCTTTACTTGAATGCTAATCCAATTACCGTCAGCAGTAATGATGACATGGCTTGTGCCATAATTAATTTCAATATTAGTGTTTTAGGAGCTGTACTGCATGTCACATACCTCTGCATTTGACGTTGCACTGTTCTTCGGTGTCAAAACTTCCGATGTGAAAGCAGCCGCCATATGATTCGAGCTCACAGTACTTTGTACTTCTATTGTACATCCATTTGGGAAAGTACATTCGGCACGGCGCTTGATGTGGAGCTGTACACGAAGTACTGAGTGGAAATTGAAGGTTACGAGTGTGGAGACCTAGAAAAGGTAAACATATTTCCATCATCGTATTTCGAGCTGATGTTATACGACAGCAGCTGAATTGTGGATGTAGAGAAATGATTACACAGACTTCCACATAAAAGATTCGCTATGGCACACTCGGTATAGAGGATGACCAAATTATTTTGTTACAGCAGCGTGTGTTTGGAAACATAAAACTCCGAACCACACGCAACTAAAATCTGACGAATTTTAAGCCTGTGTGTGGGCTGGTGTCGTCCGGCGTCCACGTTCAACGATTTTCATTGACGTCTCTAGGTAAACTATATAACTAAGCTTATATTTTTATAAAATGCGCGAATTAGGATTGGTAATATATAGCCAAATTTTCAAGTTTGTGTCTCAATTATGGGTTAAATAAAATTTCCTAATCCGTCGCTTCTGGGCCCTTTGAAAAAGTTATAGCAAACGATTCAATAGCTTCTCCTTGCCTGAGAGGAATGAAAAACATGAGAGATTTCATATTTCATGAAGTTGGGGCTACTGACTTGATGGGTGGAAGGGACCAAACGTTTCAAGTGTGTAGGTTATGTGCTAGGAAAACAATTACTTAATACTCGTCTTCACACAAATTTCCATCGTTCACGAATGCATACTGTTGCTGTTGCCTGGTCTCCTAGGTGCATTAGGCTTAAGCATGGTGCTTATATTTCGTCTAAGTAGGAAGCGTGAAAAACGAATGATAAATTTGTAATCTGTGTAGGTTGTATACAACCTTCGCGGAAAGTAACTTATTCAAGTGTTCTAGAATGTCATGCTGTCGTTATCCACAATGTTTTCAGCAAAAGGCACTAACGTCAAGTTCACCGAAAATAGGGGGAATATCATGTGTACTCTGTTGCAAAAATTTTGTTTTTGATGTTTGAATAGAAGTATTGTAAATTATTGTTGAACTTTCGTTTTTGTTAGTTTTTTTCATTGTGTGATATGAAAATTATACTTAATAATTTCAGTGTCCATGGTGAGATATACAAGCCACCTTTTGTATATTTGATGAAATTAAGAGGCATGCATTGGGTAATGCGTACGCAAATTCAAAGCATGTGGACTAATTAGGGTCTTTGTAATAAATTACGTATATAAGTACTCCGGAGCTTTATGATTATGTTTCATGAGCAGCGCCAGCTTTTGCCAGCTGTCCTGGAGTAGGTACAAACGCCAGCATGACCAAATGCAGTGAATTTATAGGGAAGGGTATTGAAATCTTGAGGGTCAAGTTTAACGTATGTGTAGCGATAACTGCATGTTATGAAGAATAATTTTAGAAAGTTCTCGAAAGTGTCACACTGACGTTTTCAGCTCTGTAATCCTATGTACCAAGACAACTCTGCGTAAGAAAAAAAAAACATTTTGCAGAAATGTGGGCATGTTAACCGCAATCTTTACCGAAATTTTCATTTTCCTTGCATAATTACAAACGTTAAATGTTATTGCACCCGCATTGTCTCCATTTTTGAGGCGTGATAAAATGTTCTTTTTGTGCTTGGTAAAATAAATGAGGTACCTTCTTTATGTTCGGTGACAGTAAGGGATAGAGATGCCTGATGTGTAGGAAAGGTTGATAGTAAATTGCTTAATTGTGGCCTTGGCATTAAGTTACACATGCAAGCGCTCTCGAGCATTGTGATGTGGTCTAACGAGAGGCCCATAATTTAACCTGTTGATCTGACAGAACTAGAAATACCACCAAAATCAAATTGAATGAAAATCTGCGGAAGGCTATGCATAATATCTGTGGGAAGTTGAACGGTTGTGGATAAAATAGAGGTTTATATAAAAGAATCTTGTTAAAAAGTGTCTTACAGCCGCTATTACCTATGCTTCCTAATGTCGCGACGTAACGCTAGGCTACAGCATGTTCAGATCTCTTACAGAGGAGTGAGACATGCTCAGTGCAATTCGGGACACAGTTCTAACGTTAAGGGCCTAAGTAGAAGCGTCGCTTATAACCACTGAGCCTTCGTTTTTTTCGTATCTTTATCCGATCACACAACATTCATAGCTGGTGTCTCTGGTGTCCTCGCGGATCTAAACAAGGCATACGCTGTTTATATTTGCCAAAATCAAGGGCCAGGTGCGCGATGTAGAGGCAAAGTTCAAAGTGCGCGTACGAATTACTTCCTTAGCAGTAAATAACGTATGAAAGCAGTAAGGAGCTTAATAAGTGTAATGTTTCACGAATAATTCCGATTTTATGCGGCTGCCCTGGCAGAACTGTGAACGCAACCAAGGTCAAGGTTATTAAGTATCGAAGTGGGAAGAGGGGAAGTCGGTAAGTGGAAAGGAGGAGGTTCTATGATAATTGTTCTGGCGAAGTAAATTGTGCTGCTGAATTACGGCCTTTGTACAAATTATGTAACAAGTGCTGGAAAGCGTTATATGCGGGGAAGGTTTCAAAGGAGCTGTCCTATACGGGCAGCGTTTTCCAGTACGCGATTTTATTACAGGCAACTTATTGCCACTGCTCGAAATCAACAACTTCGCAGGAAGTTGGGTTGTGGTTCTTCAAGGTCGCACATGCCGGCTTTAATTTTTTTAGTAAGGATAAAGCCCTCTGCACCCTGCTGGTAATCCACTGACAGGACAAGAGTAACGCGTTTTTATAGATTTGTTGCGCCATGTTGGCTTATTTTCAACTTTTGCAAACAGCCTACATTATTTAAAGGTAATAAAACAGTTCAATAAAATTTTAGCGATGCTGCAGCAGAATTTAACAGAAATTAGTGTCTTCTTTTTCTATTAAGTGTCAGGCTCGAGAAAAAGTTAGCAACACGGCACAGAACACCCCACGAAGTCGTCTCAGTCCAAGGTACGCCATTTTGGTGTCATGTATTAGCACAAACCCTTGAAGGTCATAGCAAATGGCACGTCGGCACCCAATTACACCATCCACATTTGGCTTGGCGGAGCGCACGAACCCCACCTCAAATGACATTTTACCTTGTTGTCAACAGCATGCACTGTCACTTTACGGGACACTTACCCTTCAAAACTAGTTTTTTTGCCCATATTTCCTGAAGGACATAGCAGAAAAATTCTCATTAGAGCTACTGTTGGGACTGAATTCTTCCCGACAAGCTCCTGATGGCAATGACACGTGGGTGACTGCACGATTGCTAGGCAAATCCATGACATGTTTCCATGAAGGGTCTAGTGTGTTCTAGACATCATCTAGAACAAAGTCCTAAGATCCAAAGCAGCCACCAAAGCATAAGTCGACCAACTGGTCCATACAAATCAATGGAAACGGTCAATGTAGTTACGCAACCTCACACACTACCAATTTTGTGTCACATGCCATCTTCAGATATCGCCAGCGCAGTCCTGAGAACGTGGTTAGCGCGTTCTAGGGAAGTGTGGTCACCACTGTACGTCAGTAGCAAGAGAAATAATTACCCAAAAGCATGATACTGCTGCCGCACGCGTTAAGAAGCATGCCTCCACAGTAACGTTTTCTTGGCGGGACCTAGTTTACTACGACGTTACTATGGTCAGAAGCAAACGCACTTAGTTTCTGAGTCGCTACAGCGGAAACATTCTTTCGGTTACGAAACGTCGTCCAGTGGCGCAGCAACTCTAGACTTGTTGACAAGTTGACAGAACATCCAGCGTCCCACCAGAGCGCGCAGCTTCCCCGCACATTCCATTCTTGCGAAGCCGGATGGATAACCAAAGAAATAGAGTTAGACATGTACTGGAAGTATTGTGCAAGTACAATTAAAGATGTCTTGAACATTGTCATAAGCGCTTACACAATTCAAAACAACACAAGACGCTTGTACGCCCTCCCCGGCGGGGTTCACATGGTACTTGGATTAAAGTATGTGGGCCCAGGAGTATTTCTTGGCGTTCATGCCTGGTTAGCGTAGCAAGAGCGCCTTAAGTGAGGGTGTCGAGACCAATTTGAGACAGTGAAATGAAGCCATCGTCACATGGACCCTCCAGTACACTTGTATTTCGTCCCTTTTCGCCGAATGCATTTGTGTGCGTTCGGTGAAATGCAGTCAAATGCAAACCGTAGATTGCTGCTCTTGGAAATGTGCCAAGACATGATACTCCTCAATTTGGTCACCGTATCAATACGGTATCAATACGTTAGAAGCTATTCAGAACAGAGGCAGTCGATTCACTCCGCATGTTTCCCTCCGCACCCATCCAGCTTAACACAAATTGAAGAAGATCTTTCACTTGAGCCATTTATTAGTCCTAGAAACGTCGCTGTTTTATCGGTATTCCGCAACTTCACTCACACCATTATAGCACACGATCTGTACACCTTAATCTCGCTCAGAGAACTTCACGCAGACAGCAGAACGATCTTAGATTGGCGCGCCTGTACAGTGATACTGACGCATTTAACTTATCGGCTATTACACGAGCTGTCCGTATGTGTGATTCCCTTCCGGATAACGTTCTATAAAAGCGTGATCACGCAAAGTTTTCCGATAATCTTAGGAAAATATTCATGCTTCAAAATTTGAGATGTTGCGTTTGCCACTTTCACCATTGCCCTTGCCTATAGTACCGTTGCCGATATGTCCGTCTTTTTTTCTTCTCTTCTACGTGAAAGAAATCTTCGTCAATTGCTTTAACTCCACGTAGTATGGTTTTTTCGATAAAACTGCATTTTGGTTCGTTGTTGCGTTTTCATTAGTTTTTTTCAAAATTTTGATTGCTATTGTTACTCCCTTGGTTTTATAGTGCATGTTAAGCTCTTGGGTGCATCGCATCTTTCTGCACTAATACATATTTTACTTTGTTAAGATGTTTACGCACTTTGATCTTGATGTATATATGTGCTGTAGCGCTCCACTTATACAATACCACATGAGGGCTCTATAAGGCACTTATTAACAAAAAAAAATGCATCATTGTCAAGTGGGTGGGAGCAAGGGGGGGGGGGGGATTGGTAGCGGACGAAGAAGACATGCGCATGGAGCTGTTCTTCGTGAGTAGTGGCCTCCGTTCAAAACGGTGTTTGTATATAAAGCTTGGCGACAGTCCCGAAGGGCTCACATAACATCGCATACACAAGTGATTCAGTTCACAGAACCTTTCAAGCATCCTAATTTCCGCAGAGAAACGTAAATAGTTCATGTTAAGACTGGGTAAAATCACAACAGTCGTACTGGCACCGCAAAACATGAACAAATATTTGGTGTCTGTTATACATGCAGTATAGAAAAAATAAAATATATGGAGTTTCTTATAACATTGTAGATTACCTTTTAGGAAAAGCTACCATTTTGTACACATTATTTCGCACCAGAAGAGCACTTGAACAGTAGTCATTATTTTAAGAAATAGGAGTGTGAAGAAAACGTGCAAGAAATAGAGGCGGGAGAAATTGTACCTTTTAAGAATAGCAACAATGCCAGCAAACACCGCCTCATTTCCAAGTTCCATGCGATATTCCGTTTAGTAAGACTTAGTTTTCAGAAGACGCCATTAAATAATCGCACATAGGTGAAGGCAGAAGGCAAGAATGGGAAAAAGAGCCCTGACGAAAGTGCTTGCGGATCCCTGTCGTTTCGCACAACAGCCGACATTTCTACAGAGGCGTGCTCTTTTCACGACGAAGACCAGACAAACGTGTAAACTTAAGGGCAGGAAAAGGTTACAAGTAAACGGAAGAATAATGCATATCAAAGTTGATACTTCTTACTGAAAAAAGTTTATGGTTTGGTAATATCCAGGCGTAATAATTTGATACCTCTGAGAAGTTCAATGTCATCTGGCATGAACTATGATGAAAGCTATCTGTCCAGCTTAGTTTGCGTTTCGGCAAAACGTTATCTGATGGACTATTGTCCTTATAGCGAAGACGGGTGTTATTACGTCGAGCACGACATTGTCACCGCCGGAGCGCTACAAAATGTTATTCAAAGAATAGCGACAGTCCAAAAGTTTGGTTTTGAGTTATAATTATTCAATGCTTATAAAATAAAAATTCCCTTGGTGTAGGCACTATCAGAATAGACAGCTACTTGTATGTGGGGATTTTATTTTTTGCCAGCCATCCATAATTTTTGTGTTTCACGTCATATTTTAGCGGTTGTATAAATTTAAGCTATAAATTGGTACTATGGTGGTGGGGATAGCTGTCGACGTTGTGCTGTAACACAGCCTGCACGTGAGTCGTCAATTGTTGACAAATACGAGGCAGAGTCAGTTTCCAAAGAGTGGGCTTGGAATTTTGTGTGATTGTTTGCTGTAGGTAACCGTATATAATTCTGTAATATTGCTAAAACGTCGCAAAGAATTAAGTGTTATGTAAATTGTAAATATGTTAAGAGATGCCATAACCGTCCACTTTTAACAGCCAGCAAACTGAACCTTAGTATTTCTGAAGGGTGTGAAAACTCTCGTATGCAGCTTCGTTGTCTGTCATGGATCAGTTGCTCAGAGTGGCATAAATCTGCAAAACATTTTTTTCTTTGCGCCAAACAACTGCGTACCTCAATTCTACCTAATATATTGCAGTCATTTGTATAGATTCAGTATAAATAATTTGCTATACCTGAGCTTTTTCATATGCTTCGCTAACTTGACATTCGCCTGGCGACTTGAGCTTTTTAGTTAAAACCATTAAAAAAGAGAAAACGGTGTGGCACGAATGGACTCGTAAGAACACAGTTACAGTAATAGTAGGTACCTAGAGACAATGATTTATGCTGGCCTCTCGGTTACGACGAGAAGGTGCTGTGGCTACCAGGAACTGCAGTGGCTGCGGCAACACAGTTCGACACGGACTCGTTTCTAATAGAACGCCGATACCAAGAGGCCCTTCTCGCTCCATTGCTAGTAGATGGCCGCACAGGTACAGCCTGGCTGAGAAAGGGCTTCACCCAGCTGCCTGCCGACTCGAAGGTCAAGATCGATCGACACTGCCTCCAGCGGGGCAAGCCATGGTCTACGGACCCAGACTTGCCACGGCCTCTGACTCGAGAGTGCTCTTTGTGAATGGCAGAAAACATTCTTCGCATGTGTATGCTGTTCTCAGCAACTGATATATCCTAGGCAGCGAAGCTGCATAAGCGAGTTCTTAGACTATTAGGAAGTACTAGGCGTCGGTTTTTGCCACTGCCTTTAGTGTACGTACTCAAGCATTTTATAACAGCGCTTTATTATATTCAGTGCAATTATTTCACTATACCCGAGCTTTTTCAATTGCTTCATTATAACCAAGCTTTATATTTCCACACTGCGAGTCATATCCGACTCCTGTTTCTGTACTCTGCGCCGGCTCTATCGACGCCGGGGTCTGGCTGCATGCTCCAACTGTGTCTTAGGGCTGCGTTGCTTGGTGTTATATTGCACCGTTTACGCCGAGAAAATTTGTGTGACCGCGAGGAGGCGCTCATTATTCGGCGACAATACGGGCGCGTATAGATCGTATATCTTATTGCGCGTGAAGATATGCTTGCTGCTGCTGCCCGACAACTCTCACGCGCTAAAACTGGCAAGGTCACTTCTCGCAGGTTAATTCCGCATTCGTGGTTAGTGCAGGAGTAATAAATACACTGCATACACATCAAAAACAGACACTATATTACGTGGGCAAATGCGGTATTGAGCTTCAATAAAAATCACGAATCGCACTAACGTCTCGTTTGGCGGTGTGACTCTTCAGCATCGCTAACACTCGCATTGTAGCTACAACAACGGCGTCTTAACCAGATTTTGCACGTTTCAAAAGAGGTAACCGTTTAGAATAACAGTCACTTCTTTCAAAATTATAATTGACGACGATTAATAATTGCTCTACTTGGAAGTAACTGAGAATTTACTACAAATTAATCGATTACTGTAGCGTTACTTCCTTGCTACATTTATTAACATTGCACAGACACAGTCGATGGAACGAGCTTGCCTGGCTCTTTCAATGAGTCATCTGCAGTCATTCACACATTGTTCATTTTCACTCAGAATTACTTTTCAAAAGTTTACTCAGAAATCTTCCCTCGTTTTATTTTGAAGACTTCTGCAGCGACACTGAAAACTCGCGTATTGTGCTCGCTGGAGAGAAGGGCTGTGTTGTAACGCACGAACACTTTGCCTCAAAAATTGCGAATACTTAACGTCGCGATGCTCGGGTCCGGGTTCTCTATGAAGCGTAGCGCTTCATTGCTGTTGGAGCTACGGGAAGACTGCTGCTGACTGGGCCAGCGAAAAACTTGAAAATCGTATTAGGTGATTGCCTCGCACAACGTTCGAAGTGGCCATCGCCATAGAGCCATAGAAACGCTTTGCCAATTTGTCGAGGAACATCTGGTGGACTTCCTCCAGGCGCCCTTCACTCGCCAGCGATTTAGACTCACACAACCAATTGTAACTGACGCCACTAAACGTTCGCGTTCCTTGAAAAGGTGGCGAAATCTGTGATGTAATTTATTAGAAGGCTGGGTATTACTCAGCCGTAGAAATACTGTTCTTGTCATACAATCCCAAAAGTAGGTGTGCTGCAATATTCAACATAAAAAAAATGTCACAGTTTCGCCCTAAGGGCGAAGCAATGAATGCGATAGCAACACAGCAACGTCATACGAAGTAAGGTGAGCGGCTTTGGTAGCAACAACACGCAGAACTGTTGTCGACGCCATCGGCGTTTTGCCCGCGTTAGCTCAAAATGCGTGCGGCGTTGGTGACTGTTGCTGGAGCCTCTGATATAAATAGGCACTTGGTGCCGCAGCTAAACGTCGCCTCCCTTCCCTCCCCCTCCCCCACGGCCTCTCGCGCGTCCGAAGAAGGCGCGTTTGCTCTACATATATGGTGATTGTAAAGGAGAAAAGAGACGCCTACTTCTGCAGCCCTTAAGCGAGCACGGCGCAGAACGCGCGTTTGTTCTCCGCCGTGCGTTCACTCCCCGTGAAAGACGCGCCCCTCGCGCCCTTTCACTCGCACATACAGCGTTCGGCGCGCGGCGACGATTTCATCTCCAAATGACGTCATACGGAACCTCACGGCGACGGCGACGGCGACGCCGACGGCAGAAATCTGCTTTTGAGTGTCCATATAATTGCTATCGCAATAAAAAAACATAGAAGTTTAATGAGCAAAAACTTCTGTCTGTACAAGAGAAGTCACATATTGCACTAAGTGAAGAAGAATTGAGCAGCAGCTCACACTGCCCATGAAGCCCGCCTATTGATAATTTGCATGTGACGTCACATCCGTGGTCTGTCCCGACCATCTGCCATTGCTGGATATCTCGTTTGTATGCCTCTGTGTGCGCGCCGTTTGCTTTGACACATACGCGGCGCCCTTTTTATGGTACTAGGAGCTGCGCGATGGCAACAGTTGGAAGACCAGAATTTCGCATTTCGTACATGGATGGGCTTCTGGGGCCAACGCGAGCTCGCCCTAAAAAAAAGTCGAAGTATGCGACGGCGGCGACCCGTACAAGCTGCGCGTCGGCGCGGATGTGCGATTTAATGCGCCGAGGCGGCTGCCAGCCACGAGGCACAGATATAATTATAATTACCGCGTGATATTTGCGAACTTTCGTCACTCTGCAGGAAATGAAGGTTTCGGTGCAGGCTCAAAATTATTTTGGGTGAGAAACATATCGCGAAGCGCTTCGGTTAGTTTTATTAGTCTCCAGCGAAATAAAACACAGTAAGTTCCTTCGAGTGCAGCAGTGAAAACTTTCTTGCCTCATCATTCTTTGCGGTGCTCCGTTCACAGGTGACCCTGCTTGTCAAACAGGTTCATGCATGCGTCCACAATTTTTGTTTTGTGAAACCCAAGGTGATGAAACACATTTAAATCAGGCGATCACTGCTTTTCTTGCGTGTTGCTTTTCTAGTTGACAGGTGCCCCAGTTGATGAAGTAGGTAATTTGCATCGTGAAGCATAATCAGCCATAAAAACTTATGCATGCGGCAATCTTCCGTGCTTACTGCGTGTCTGAGCATAACTGCAGAAGCTGGGCATAAACCAGTCGAACCAGTTGATACAAATAGCTTTAGTTTAACACTTTAATGGGTTTAGGCGAGCAGAACCTTGGCACATTCGCTTTCATTCGTCGACATGGGAAGCGTAAGAGACAAAAAACACGGCGCTCGCACAACGCTTACACCGTGTTTGTCGTCTGCTTTTTTTTGTCTCCATTCCTTGTGCTGGCCCATCTAGATGAATCCCTACTTAAATACGTGAAGGAGTCGTTCGGGCTCTGGAAATGATTTGCATTTATCCGAGTTCCCGGGCTGGCACGAGGCATTTACTCTTTCTGAGAGCACTATGCCTTTGCGCTGTTCTGTCGTTAACTTTGGTAAACGGTGCAGACCTAACGTATGCCTGGTACTGCGTGGTTTGCCTTCTTGGCATTGTTACTTTCTGCGCGGAAATCGAAAATTGCGTAGATCGGCATGATCGCGACGCGAGAAGGAACCTCGGATCAACGACACAGCAGTGCGAGCAGCCGTGTATACGCTGCTGGTACTCAAAAATGGCGGACACACTTGCTGAGTGGACCGGAAGTGACGCACGTGCAAACTATGTAAAAGCGCTTGCAGGAGAGAGGGAGATAAATTTATTATAAGAGGAAAAGCTCAGAGGTCGGACTATGGAGAGAAATGTGCAAATTTGCAAGCCTGCCATGTTTAGGTGATCCAGGTGTAGCAGCAAGACGCCGATTGTGAGAAGGTACATGTACATGTTTTCATCCCTTTGGAGTCTGTAGTTCGCACCAAATTTAAATGCTCAAAGCTGCATCGCTCGTCAGAGCTTGTTTCATCAAAAACGTAACTTTACATGTAATTGGTTAGCGAAAAAAAGTAATTGAGTTACGTTGAACGTTACCACGAAAAATGGTAAATTACAAAACTACCAAAAACATAAGTAATTGCGTGTAATTCGTTACGCACGTTTGACTCACCGCTGTTTTATGGAGTTTTATGTTTTTCCACGTACTACACAGCATACATGTCCTGCAGGCTTCTCTTCACATGAACCACGGCACAGACTTAGGTGTGAATGGGGCATTAGTGATTATTGATCACCTACGCCGATTGCGTGTTCTCACCGACGACCTGAAAAGGTCACGTCATCGAGGCTCCTACGTAGGTAGGCTGCGTTGTGGATAGCTCTTTGAAATTTGATAACGGCCGCACCAGCAGCTCTTACCGTCAAAGTCCCTAGCTGATTTCCAAGTGAAATGATAAAACGTAACGTGGTGAAGCGAGCAAAGATACTGTTGTCTATTCGAGTGAACTGTACGCAACATTTTTTTTTCTTGTACGATGATTCATAATTATGTTTCATCGCAAATTCAAGTCTCCGTAACAAGTTGAGTTGAAGGCAGTATACCGACCACACCACAACACACAGGCCTTCAACGACGACTTTTGCCACGTGGGAAGTAATGCCAGTGACCCGAAGAAATCATTATATTAAATAGAGAGAGAGAGAGACAGAGAGAGAGAGAGAGAGAGAGAGAGATGATATTATACATAGGTGCGGGGGTGAGTAGTGGGGAACAAAGCAGAGCGGTAACTCCACCCTTCACTCCCCTACCCATATATATTATCCTCTCATGCAAGAAGTCGTAATAATATCATGCGAGAAAAAAGAGACGCCTTCCCTTATAGAACTTTCAAGTATGTTCTTCGGATCCCTTGTGTTTGCGGGAGATGCCGAAGCTCTCACGCACATCTCCTCGCATTTTTCGCTGTGTTTCACTGTGAGTGGTTCTTTGTCTGTACCAATTAAACTGGGCGGTTTCTGGAACCTGCTGCGATGCTCAAAAGGGCGAACTCTCTGGGGGTTTTCACATTTGAGACTTTCTGGGGGCAATCAAAGTCGACTCCGCAACATGAGACGCCGGTGTCATCTTTAAAGACGTTGGAGAAATGGCCGTAGCTCTGTTATAAGCGTTCGACATGGACGTCCTCAAATGCGCGGTTGACGCGTCAGACGAAGGCGATTTGTAGCCAGTGTGCCACTGCAAAAGACCACATATGAGCAGTTCTCCATCTAGGGACAGTGACGACCGCGTCTTCTCAGCATCTATGTCGTCAGACCATTCGCTACGTCGTCAGGCCATTCGCTATGTGTTCACGCCATTCGTATTCTGGTGATATCTATGGCTAGAAAAAGCGTATGTCCACGTTTGAATCTCGTTCCTTTAACAAATTAACTGGAAGCTTTCAAATATTCTTGCGTCACAGAGGTTCAGCGCACCATCAGGAAAAGCTTCGTGGCAGTGGGAGAAAGGAACGCCGACACTACAAGAATAATTTGTGATGAAGCCATCCACGCGGGACGACTAAAAGCATCGGCGTGTTGCGCGACGCCGACAGCTCGCTATAAGAGTCTTTGCATCAAGAAATAAATCATTGCTCTATCCAAATAACCACCTTAGATCTGGGGGCTCGCACAGCACTGACACCTGCAATACATAGATGAGAAGTGCATGAGCACTCCGACAAAGAGCACGAGGCGAATGATCACGACGTTTTCAAGCTGAGAGGGCAGCAGGATATTTCTTACTACCACGGCAAGCATAATGTTTCATTTCAGAATGTATCAGCAGCGGTATCTTCTAGGAGAAAGCTAAACTCATCAGCAACAATGTAAGAAAGTGGTCGCCTAATGAACGTGTCAACAGACCGGAAGCGAGATCTACCACAATGGCGCTGAATCAATTCAGCACTGCACGAAGAAAACTGTCAGCAAACAAGCGGCTACGCAGAGCCTTGTGACAAAATAAATCTAAGCCCCTCGAACAGACAACTGAAAGAAGGCAAACACCGCTGAGGAAAGACACTGTCAGAGACGCCAGCGCGAAAGGTAGAAGTGTCGGCGACAAGCGGCTATCGTACCAGGATAGAATACTCAGCAAAACTGCAACTGATCATGTGCAAGAAAAAAAAATGCCGCCCAAAACTATCTCACGATGTCTGTCGACACTAATGCGTTAGCATTGAATCAATATTGTGACAAAACTCATTGCCACTGCCGAAAAAAGTTATAAGGAGGTGTATACTGCAGCGGCACTCTATTTTTTGCGCTTCCCTAAGAACGTGGCGCCATCTGGCGCCGCCACCGCGGAGCCTGCGCGTGGCCTCCGAAATGCACGGCACGCTGGTGCGTGCGAACGCTCAGAAAAGCGTCATGCGGCTACCGGACTCGTCTTTCGCGCTTTTTTATGGAAAGGCTTTTCTATCTAGTGGCACTGCCGAGAATCCCACGTATGGCTCCTGAGACGAGAAGCTCGGCGCACCGGTGCGAACGCTTACAATTGATTTCTCGCTGGCCGCACTCTCAGTGGTACGTGCTCATTGACGCAAGTTGGTTAGAGGGTAATTAAAGAGAGGCACATGCCCAGTGGATTCGTGGCGCATCTCGCTAAAGCGTTGGCGCGAGAAGCGTCCCTCGAAAAGCGGGTTGCGGTCCGCGAGGAGCCCTTGTGGGTTGAGGAATTATTATAAACTGAGGAGATTATTCTTCATTGTAGAACGGCGCATTCCCAGAGGCACATACCTAGTTGCCCATGTTGGCATCAAAGATGTCCGTTGAAGACCGCCACACACCTACTGGGACATACAAGGACATGCACAGTAACCCTAGTTGGCATCAAAGAGGTTCCATACCAGCGCAGACCGAGTGGCATAGACCCAGTACTCCAAGGAGGCGTCGAAAATGAACCAACTAGCACAGCAAGGGGTATTGGAGAGGTGCATACCCAGTTTTGCGTCTACAGTGACCCATGTCGGGTCACTGTAGTTTCGTTGAAGAGCGGCATGTATGTACACATTGCGACATACGCGGTGACCCAAGTTGGTACGGTGGTTGGTTTCGAACCCTGTTACCTCAGCATAGCAGCTGAATGCCCTCATCCCACTCGACGACTGTCTATCCAGTGACTCAGATAGGTAGCAGAACCGTTAGGTACAAACATACCTACGTACCAACATAGATAGCACGCATCGTTCTCGTGCCATCGTCGTCATTGCGTCGTTGTCGCATTGACGAAATCGTGCATCCTTTGTCATACTTTTGTCGTCATGATGTCTTAGTCGCGCCATACCGTCGTAATTCCCGCTTCTTCATCCGGTTTCTTCATATCGTCGTGGCCATGCCATCATCATCACTCCAACGTCTTCATCCGACTCTCGTCATATTATCGTCATCGCCGTCGTTCCATCATCGTCATGCAGATTTTGTGATGCAGTCATCGCCGCGCCATTTTGATCATGCAATCGTCCTCATCGCATTGTCCTCATGCCGTTTTCATGCCGTCGTCAAGTATTCGCGGTCTTATAGTCGTCGGGACACCGTCGCGGTGTATGGTCATCTTTGTAACTTCGACGTCCGGCTCTCTAGGCTTCATGCCGTCGTCATCCAGTTGCCGTTATGCCGTCGTGGTCACTTCAGTATCGTCATCCCATTGTCTTCCTGCCGCCGTCGTGACAGAACTTTCGTCGGTACATTGACGTCATTCCTAGTTCATCATTCCATCGTAATCACGCTGTCGTTGTTCAATCGTGATTATGCCGCTATTATCATGAAATGTCCTCATTGTATCTCCTTACATGTATACGCTATCGTGCATCTTTTGACATAACGTCATCGTTATGACGTATTGGTCGTGCCATCGTCGTCTTTTGTCTTTTCCGTTTCTTCTTTCGGTTGTACTCATACCGCCATCGTCCCGCCATCGTGGCCATACAGTATTTGTGATCTCGTTGTCTTCATGTCATCGTCGTCACGTTGCCGGCCTTATTCCATCGCTATAATTTAGGAATGTACATCTCATTGCCGTCTTGCCGTCGTGCTTGTACGGCTTTGTAGTTCGATCAATATCAATTCTACGTCGTTTCATCGCCACTGCGTCAGCGTCATACAGTCGTTGTCGTGTCTCTATGCTGATGGGCAAACTTGGGAAGCGAGTGCCATAGTTAAATGGGACGACATCGGAGTATGCATACAGTCGAATCTGGGGAACACTTAAGAAATACTACGACACGTGTTAAATAAACGAGACCTCAGGAACATGGCCAGTCGCTGATACTCTGCTAATTTTTCACTTCTCTCGGTATTCATATTACTGATGCATAACATGCTCGCCGTCAGCGTTCGGTTTCTAATTAACACGGCCCCTTATGAGTATTAGAGAAGCGCACCTAATCTTAGCTTTTGAAGATTGATTTCGTTATTCCTTGTTTACTGAAAGTATTGAAACATGCAATACTTTGCACATAACTGCGCCTGGAAATGTTGTTTCAGTAAATGTCCTCGTACTTCTGTCAAGCTCCGCCATAATGTACGCGAATCCCTTTGGCATGTTCTTTGTAGCTTCGTTATCGGAATAGCTTATTTGAGCGTAAAATATTATTATTATTATTATTATTATTATTATTATTATTATTTATATTAGGTTTAGGAGCATAGCAACATGCCGACAGAAAATGGAAAAAGTGAAGGAGATGGCTGCGAACTGTCGTTGGAAGGAGCAAGTCTGTCTGGTCTTCAAGGGGACATCAAGGGGAAGATAGAAAGGAAGAAGCGAAAAAAAGGAGGGTAATAAGAGGGCAGAAGACGACAGGGCACAATGATCAGAATAAAGAAAGAGCGTGGCAGTAGAAAAAGAAAAAAAATGCAAGTTGCCTGTGGTAGCATGAAATCAAGAAAGACAACACGGTACAATGAAAAAAAAAATAAAAAACTGGAGTGATGTCTCTTCACTCACTACAAAAAGAAAGAGATAACCGAATTCGAAAACTACACGTCAACTGAATTTTTTTTTCAGAAATAATGGAAGGACGCTACGAGCACGATCACATCGAGGTGTATGACGGAGAGGATGTAGGCGCTCTTATTGACATAACCTTGATGACAAGAGTTAATAAGGCCCAACGAGAACAAGATTGTCTTTATAAAGGAAGTTTCTCCAGCGAAAGCAGGGAAGTCGAATATCGAGCGTTCAAGATTCTCAGAGGAATCACAGGAGAAAGTTCACGGACTGCCTGCATGTCCTTGACTGCAGAAACAGTACAAAAAAGAAACGCTTAGCTTCGGTGAGGCTGACCTAGCACTACGAGGGCAGCTTAGACCAGGTAGACGGGAAGAAATTATGCCGGTGATTCAAAATATGAGTTATAAAAATAATGTACAAAAACTTTTGCGGAGCTGGCTTAGTGAATTGCAGTAATTTGATGTGGGACATTGGGATGACAAATTATTCGCTCTGTGCGCACACTTGAGGAAGCTAGAGTAAGAAGTGTTCTTGTGTATAAATTACTTGGTTAAGATGCAACAAATGAACCCGAGAATTACAGTCACGAAGCTATAGGGGCTATTGGCAAACGGCGCTAAAACAGCGTGAAACTTATTGAAGGCCCGAAAACAGCTAGGTAATTTATGATTTGTTTCTGATAATTTTCCGTGACACAGACTTAAATGGTCTGGCGTTTTTTTTTGACGTTTTAAAATGGCTTTAGCAAACTTTCATTTGTAAAAGTAAAAGCTTCACAAAAGCACGGAGACTTTTAACCCAATAATTGAATCTACTTTTATTTCCTAAAGATCCCTGAATTGCCATGGTTTCAAGACGACCAGCAATATTTTCTAGCATAAGCTTTAGCATTCGAACACGAGGGAAAAATTGCCTTTCCTTGAACTGTTCGGTTCCGGTCACGTTTTGGCCTTTTTCGCAGAGGTAAAAGTGATTGCCATTTTGCTCTCTAATGCCGTAGATCAAGAACATCTTTATCGGCTGGCTATCGTTGTACGGGCGTGAACAATGACTCCCAGTAAAAAGCGCGAAATGCACGGAAAACGAAAGAAAAAAATGGCTTTCCTGCACGCAATGAAGAGAATAGGCTGCAAAGTAAATATGAAAACTATGTTTGAACGTGGCAGTGTTGCAAAAGCCACGGGGCGATATGGGCTGTCTTTAAAGGCAATGCACCACGAGAGAATAAAATTTTGCGTGGCTTTTTACACGCAGTTCATCGCTTTAATCGCTAATGCTGGAGTCGTTAAGGTTGCGCCTTAAACTTTCAGCGTCGGACAGACTGTGTAAAGTGCAGAATTGCTGTCATTACGCTATACTTCATTATCAACATTATAAGTACACTATTATATATAGGCGTAATATTCGACTTTATTTTGATTCTACTAATTTCCCTTTCTTCATATGAAGATCCCATGTGTGTGTCTGAGACGTTCCTTCTATGTTTTCACCTTTGTTTTCAAAAATATCACTGATGCTGGCTGTTGCAAATGACAAAGTAATTCTTTTCCCTTTTATATAGCATCACACGCAAGAAGAGAGAAACCATTTAAAAAATGTAATGCCTATGGTTACACGTTTCAAATATGTCCCTCTTCTCCGCCCAAAATATACAGCACTAGGCTTCAATGATTTCAATGGTAATCATGGTAATTTTAGAACTGTCAACGGTAGTTGTTAGCTTTTACAGGCGAACCTCACTAGTTGTTTTCATGTCTGCCATGGCATCGGATGTCTATCGCAGGAACTCCAAAGGGTTTTAAGAAGCTTTAAGCTATTAATAAAATTAAAGAAAGAGTGCGTATTCGAACTTAAGGCGAAAGTTCTACCTCTCTGTCACTCCGTCATTTGTCTTCATGACTGTCATTACGATGTGAAAATGACATGTACATGAACTATAACACTATTATGATGACTAAATGGTCATATATCTCTTGAAAGAAAACTGAGCAACACACAGAACGAAAAATTATGTCATACAACGCGACTATTACAGCTACAAAGAAGGCAAAGCTAAACATCTAATCAAAAGCAGATGCCAGTCAGGCTTACAATGAACGAGATCATAAATTCCCTTCAGGTGCATGATAATGTCATTGAAATGTACGTTTTAGGAAACTAGTTTTTCTGCATGTCGATATTGCGCAAGAGTTGTCGACAAATCATGCATCTCTATAAGAAAACACGTGAACTGGTACGTTGATGGCTGCAGATGATGCAGCTTTAGCATGGATTACAAATATTTAGTAGGATATGGTTAATAAAGATGTATAAAGTTAAACGTTTCTCGTTTTTCTAAAGAAATATGTGTCGACCTACATTCCAACTATTTTTCAAAAATTTCTCTACGAGTTCAATATAGAGTGGTCGACCTGCATTTGTATTCGACCTATATTCGTGTAAACACGGTAGTTAAGAACATACACGGGGAAATAATTTACCTGCTTCGCACAAAGCATGAAAATATTGCAATAACGAGAATTCACTAATTATCTACAAAACCAGCAATGAAAACAAAAAGTTTATACCTCACATTCATCTTAACAAGCTCCAGATCTCCACTCTATGCAAATTCAGATGGATACGACGACATTTATAGAGACAAGAGTATTGCCCATTTTTGTAATAGGTTAAACGCTGACATTCCAAATGTCGTAACTTGGTGTAAGAATAACCCACTAAAACTGTATCCGCACTAAGTCAACTTTCACGTTATTTCATTCCTCCCAAAGGAAAGCCATTCATACTGACAGCTTTGTAACGGAATCACGTGATTTCCACGTTGAGTACGACCGTTTCACATGGTGGTACACGTAACCTGAATAAACTATTACAGGCAAGTGAAATATATTGGGCACCTGCTCTAGACAGACAAATAGGTGGTGGGGGTAGGGTGGGGGGGGGGGGGGGGGCTTCGGCGTCGCTCGTCGGCTGGGTTGACCGATGCTGGGCGCCCTTTAGTCGCGGGAATGCGTTGACGAGAAACAGGGGGGGTGGGGGGGGGGGGGGGACGAGTTGTTTTGGTGTTGCTGACCTAGAGCGGGGGGTCCTTTCTTCCCTTCGTCGCGTCTGCAAGGCCATGAACATAAAAAGAATGAAGAATTCCCTTCACGCAGTTTATATTACCTGCGGTGTTCTGAATGAGCCAAGACACGAGTAGTAGCCTTTTTCGCCAGTTTGTCTCTGTTTGAAGGATTTGGGTTTCTTGGAAAGAAATCTTGTGGTCGGCGTCTTCGGCATGTTCGGCGACGGCTACTGAAGGGCGCCCAGCATCGGTTAACCCAGCCGACGAGCGACGCCGAAGCCCCCCCCCCCCCCCTCCCACCCCACCCCCACCACCTATTTTGTCTGTCTAGAGCAGGTGCCCTGCCAAGTGTCTCCGCACCTTACGCTCTCTCCCCCTTCCTCTCCTTTGTTACGACGGACCTTTAAAAAGCGGCACACCGCCACCGCCGTAGAATACCACCTGAAGAAGGAGCCGAATTGGTTCCGAAACGTCGGGCTAGTAAATTTCCTTATTTGGTTGGAGTCAATCTCTAAGTCTTAGGCAAGTGAAATCTATTGCTAAAAAAGTACCTTTCAGTATACGTGTGCTTACCAGGATTAAACGCTTCTTTCAGCAGCATATTCTCAAGTTCCTTTAATATGCCTTTCTTCATTCTTGTCCCAAATTCTGCATGTAATCTGGGGCGCTATTTTGCTAGCGATGCGTTATGCTTTATTCTATACTAGTCCTTATTATCCACTGCTCACGGCCGGATGATCCCGTTGATAACGTGAGCGGACCGTCGCTCTGACCACTGACTAAGCCGCAAAAAGCGCGACAAGGCATCAGCATCGGCAAGGCATATACAAAATACCGGCCAGGGCAATACATACATGGCACAATTGACAACGTTCTTTCGTTCGAAATAGGCTTTTTGAATAATCGCAATCGCCCACACAGTGCGTCTGATCAGCCCACATATTGAGGCGTCAACATTACACCGCTTGATGACGCATCTCCACATAAATTAGGCCAATTACAATAATATATTTACTATTTGCAGCTCTTTACAAACTTTACTAGTTTTTTCCAGATAAGCAATCATTTACAGCAGAAATCTAATATTATTATGGTAAACTCTGCTCTTAAAACATATTTATAAGCGCAAGAAAGGTGTGTTTTCATTACGAACTTACTGTACAATGCTTACAACGCAATGACCACACTGAGCAGTGAAATGTATCACTGAATCGATGGTGCACAGAGCTGCAGCATAGACACTGCGGTGTATTGTGGTATAAAAGTACACATCAGGGTACCAACACCATGGAAGAGGTTCAGAATATGATACCATGTACTTTTTATCAGTGCGAACAAGGCACGATATGTGACGACTTTTATGACTACACGTGAAAAAAAAAGCGTTAGGCGCCCGTTAACGATGCCTGCTGTGCGCCTAATTGTTTTCTTTGAGTTGCATGCGGCAAGCTGGCCCCCATGCACTTTGAAACAGTTAAGAAACGAGCCCATTCATGCTCAACCCTGCTTCTGTGTTAATTTAACCAGATGTACAATTAGAACAAGCTTTATTAGACGAAGGCCGAGTAGGTGTTGAAAACATTCGTGAAGCGGACATTAATGAAAACAAAATTGTTCGAAGAACTTTCTGTGGGCCTAGTTGGTGCATGCTAGATAAACTTTTTAAAGCGCGAACAAGAGACAAGGCACAAGGTGTCCTGTGTCTGACCTTCCTTTTGTGACTTGTCTCTTGTTTGCGCTTGAAAAAGTTTATCAAAAATTGCTCGAGATAAAATAACAAGTGCTGCATTTAAGCGGCCATAAGTCGCTGCTGGAGCCGGTGAACGCGGGCTGGGTAATGTTTACGCACCACGTTATGAGACTGTGGTTCAGTACAGAGTACGGAATATTTCTGACAATGTACCGATCCCTTAGAAGCCCGTAAGCCCAACCGCACGACTTGTTTTCACAGCCCATTTGTACGTTAACGTGCTCGTTGACAAAGCTGGTTAAGTTGCAATGACCGTAAAAATATCATTGTTAAAAGGCCGTACGCTTAGCCTCCTCGTGCACGTTCTATTCATTTAAATAGAATTTACCCGCACTATTTAATACCGACGTCGCTCTCGAAGCACACGCATGTGTGTAGTGGAAACCCCTCCAGTGTTTCACAGCCCATCCTACAGCAACAATGATGCCTTATATTTTTTTAAAGCTACCTGAGATCTTAGCGAGGAGAGCCTCGTGTTCGTGGCCACCTCCCTTGGCTTGGATAGTCTAATTGATCACTGTCGGCAGGCTATTGTTCGTACTCTTGTGTGGCGTCAAGTCTTTGTGACGTATTTTTGCACGCCCCTTAGTCTAGTGTCAAAGTCCTTTAGCTGTTTTTCCTTTGCGTGGCACGATATAAACGGTAAATTTCTGCATTGTCTTCGTCATAGTAGCGTAGCTCAGTGAAAGTGACGCTTCGCCGAAGAGGTGGGTAAATGGGTAAAGGGTAAATGGGTAAATTGTGGGTAAATTTATGGTAGATGAGAAGGGCTATATGTACGAGGTGAATCGTGTATACTAGCTGGGATTTTTGATCGGGAGAATGCTACAGTGCAGAACAAGGCTTGAATAAATTAAGGGAGGCATGAAGGCCGGTTAATGCAGGCTCAGAAGACTCCTGAGGAGTGACATTCATTTGCTCTGACAAACCGCTGTGTGGCCCAACGACACGTGAGCGCTTCGGGCTTTCCGCTCAGTGGTTCCCCCAAGACACTGTACAGAACGTTTCATTAAAACTGATAGAAAAACCCATAACACTTTGTGTGTTACAAGTTTTCGCACTTTTATACTTTTAGAGCAAATGCAGGATCACGTAATTTGACTCAAGCTGCCACATCATACTGAGTAAATATATACTCAAGATGCCGCATTATACCGCGTAAACAAAGAATTTGGTTGTTCTTTCAGCTTTTCGTTGCCTGGGAAAAAACGAGAAATAATATTTATTTTTGTCCATAAATCCCTATTTTTTCCCAAGTACTTACATCTGTTGCTTTCTGGTGGACTTCCTAGGCTAACTGAAGCCTTATTTATTAGTAAAACCCAGATCTGATGACGTGAATGATTAGGTTGCTATTTTGGTCATATTTGCAGTTCTTGAAGGAGTTTTCACCAACCTGGTTGTCGAAGACTACCACCTGATTGTAAAGGGGACCTCATCGGCGACATAGTCGAAGCTTGTGTTCTTTATCCGCAGAAGTATTGGCTACAAATTCATTAGTGTACACTTTCGATATGCGTGCACTTTAGTATTTGGAATTGAACAATAAATACTTTTATTGTAGTGATTTGGAGCAGTTTCTTCGTCAGCTTGGTGTAGTGTTCATAGGAGCAAAAGTGGTACTTATAAAGTAATGAACATCACCCTACTGAGGTAAGTTACCTACACTGTCAGGCAATTTTTATGTACCTATGCAACTGAGTTTCACAATTTTTCTTGCGCATATACACGTGAAATATATTGGCAATGTACTGGAAAGCAAATGTTGGACCGTACTGGAGACAAACCATTCACAGCACGAAAAAACGCACTTCAGCAACAAACACAAGTTCATGTGCACTGCAGTAAAATGACACTTGTGTGGTCTTTTATTGCATTTAGATATAATCTATGATTATGACAAGCTGTCCCGGAATGTAAACCTGGGGCGCTATAACGTAAAGAGATTCCGAACTGTTTTGATTCCAATTTCTGCAATCAGTCTCCATGATTAGTCAAAACATTTTCAGGCCACTCCCAACTTCGCCTGTCTGTCACGCGACGTCACGAAAACCGCGATAGCTCCCTGTCTGATATAACGTGTACAGACGCATTATGCATGATTAAACCACACAAAAGAAAAGTAATCATTCCTGATTCGACCTCTTTTCCCCATTAGACCTCTGCTATTGGTCCAATGTTTTCTGGCTACGCCCACTTCGCCTGTCTGTCACGCGACCTCACAAAACCATGAGTACTCACCACGTCAAAGTGACGTGTACGCGAAAAAAACCGCATTAATATGCAGAAGAAAACTGAAAATTTTACTGAATAGCCACAGACTGCCCCATTCCGAAAGTAATAGAAGATGGCTGCCCGCCGATCGCTCAGGCCTTTGCTACTCGCACCTGCCGGTGAGCATGTATTTATTTGCCCAGGATAAACCTTTGTGCGTGGCAGTAAAACGTTATCGATCTCTTTCGGCATGCATACGACATCGCTCTGCCAACTGTTCCTTGCTGAGGATCAGTTTTAGCGGCATTCTTATCCTTCCGTTGCACGCCGCCGCTATTTTCGACCAGCCACCGCAAGCTAAGTAAGGCGGAGTGGACCAATCGGAGAAGCCGGCACCACCCTCTACATGCCGTTCTCTATTTTCACTGTGCTGTCTCGATCCCATCGAAACGCTCTCCACTAGGGCGTGCTCCTCGCCTCTTGTCAGCCAATTAGATAAGAAAAACTGCTGAGTGTAGACAAAGCCATTGGTTTTGAAAGCGCACAGAGGTGACATCCTCTAAACCAGGAGAATGTTTGATTGCGTTGTTCAGACAACGCTGCGGGTCACCGCCCGATGCTTGCGTCAGTGGTTACGTAAATTTGATGTCAGGGTTTGGCATCAAAACAGTTTGGAATCATTTTACGTTATACCGCCCCTGGTACCGTTGAGCACAGCATCTGTATCAAGTGGAAGTAACTTTGCTAACTTTCTTAGGAAATTTTATAGTATATACTACAATAGAATAGGACGCTACGCGGTTGAGGGAAGGTTGGCGACATGTTACAGTAATCAGTAACTGAAACATTATTATAGCAGTAGAAGGTTCTTGCGCTGAACGGCTTATTGGGCCAGATCGACGGCGCAGCCGTTTGCGAATGAAGTTTACCTAGTCAATATTAGCTGCTGTGACACAAAGCGACATATAGGGACTGCTTGGACTACGCACTAAAATGACGCCGGCTAATTATGAAACAGAAATAACAGGTTGTGCATAAAGTGCTCAATATTCCGGAACTCGCCTCCATGCAATGTTGCAATGCTGCAATGCAGTATTACATCGCTAAGTAAACACCAAGTAATCATCTTCTGCTTGCACTGCGGATTTCAGTGGACACGCGTGGTGTGGACGATTGGCAAGGCCCCGCTGACGTAGTGCTAGATTGATGACGGCGCACTGGCCAGGAGACGCCACTCAGCCATTTCTATCAAAGCGTCCATACCGCAGATGGATCTTCACTCGGCATCAGCGAGGGTAGCGCAAACGCTTTGTTCGAAATAGGCTATGTACATTTGAAGATTTGGACTTTAGTTGTGTTTGCCCCGTTTTTTTACATTTTATATCATTTTTTGCCACTGCCAGTGTCACTGCCAAACTTCTATTTTAAAGTACGAACTGTATTTTTACGTTTAGAATTCTGTTGACCGAAACAATGTCTCAGATTGACGACATTCTAGAAGAGCTGAGGAAGGAATTACGCGAGTTGAAGGCAAAGTAAAACCTTAACTAAGGAAAGAAATACAAGATCACCGCAATAGCCTGGACTTACTGAATGCGGAACTTGAGAACGCGAAACAGCAGCACAAGGAATTAGACAAGGAAAATAAGAAACTAAAAGAAAAGATGTAACGCGAAGCTAATGACGATATGGAAGTTCTGAAAAGGAAGAACAGTGCACATCAACAAAACGTTAAAGTGGCAGAGAAATTTGCAGGCAACTCTATTTTGAAATTGGGTGCCTACACTGTAAAAAAATTCTTCAGTTTATGGTGAAAGATGAAGGTAAAACGTTGCCGGACACTTTTCCGTAATTAGAAACGAAGTTTCCGTAACACGATCAGCCTGTATATTTTTTTCCGTTGTATGGAAAACGGTGAGCCCCGTAGTTGTGAACACAAAATTGCCTGTATTTTTCAACAAAAAAAAAAAAAAAAAATTCAGAGCCCTTCCACTACTGTGAAGATGGAAGCCAGCGAAGCTGTGATTATGGTGGGTCGGACTATAGCGAATATTGCTACAGTGAATTTATATATTATCATTATTGACTATATTGAGCGTCCTCGGCACGAAGAGCAAGGACACCGGCGTCTTGTTTTCGCCCGGCGCGATGGCTAAGTTGTGCGTTTGCTGCGTCAAGTCCGCCCCATCGTCACAGACTAGCGTATGAGCCACAGCGTTCACAGCGGCACACTGAACGGCATCGTCAGGATCCTGGAAGATGTGGTTAAACGAGCGTCCGTCCCATAGCGAGTCCAAAGGGCAACTGCTCATAACAGCGCTAGCACGATCTCTACGTCACGAGACAATACGGAACAACGATTGGTGGGACGTGCCGCCGCCGAGTATCGCGACACTTGTGAAAGAGGAATCGGCGGTGGCGTAGGGTGTAACAATGGGCCATCCATAATCTGTTTTGACACCTACATGCTAAGGCACAACTGGCGGGAAACCGCCACGCACATGGAGTCAAACCCCCACGCACATGGAGCCAACATTGTTGTTCTACGCATCGTTTTGTTGTTTTTCTACGTGCCGTTGTGTGCCGTGCCGTGCACGAGCACGTGCTTCGCTCCTGCTCGGCACGGCATCCAATTTAACGGCACGAGTGCAAACCGAAGAACGCCAACGAACCAGCAGCGAAAGAAGACGACGACGCTCGAACCAATGCTGATGATGATAGCTTTTTTCTACACGCGGACACGATTCTGAGGAACATAGTCCTTAACAGTTTCGCTGTAAAAAACCGTGAGCTCCGTAGAACGGAAATTCTGTAAATTAAGCCCCGTACTTGCAGTGGCGCGCCGACGGGGGAAGGGGGGTTGTCGCCCCCCTGAGGCCGAATTAACCCCCTCCTTTTGTTTAACCCCTTTCCTTTTTTTGCGCCTTGGAGAGCTGCAACTAATCTGTAAGACGCGCAATCGTCTACACACTCGCAAACTTGTGCAAAAAGCGCCTTTTTGACAATTTGTTGTGAAGAAATTGAAATTAGTGCTGTTTAGAGGGTATTAGCAAACTGTCAAACCCCCCCCCGGCAGAGATCCTGGGTGAGCTACTGCGTACTTGTGATCACAGTACATGCCCGTACCTTTCTAATGAAAAAACGGGGACTATGAAAAGCCCCTTACACAATTCTCTCCGCAATGCCGCTGCAGGCGCAGAGCCCGGGTCCCTCAGGCACATAGTGGGGGGTTGCAGAGAGGTACCACTAAATCTTCCGCACCCTTATCACACCAACGATATTTGTGAGAGAGCCTTGGCCAGCTCCGACCTCGAGGATCAGCAACGGCTCATTGCGAGGGCCCAGGACGCGGCCCGAGCTCAAGGAATTCTGGAATGAGGACGCTTCTCCAAAGCTTTATTTACCTAATAAAGATGTTTATTTTCTCTGTGTCCTCAGTGAACCAAATAGGCGTGATAGAGGTTCATCTAAGAGTGACACAATCCCACTGACCCAAGTTGCATGAGAGAGGTTCACTGAAGGGCATGAAACACCCAGTGACTGCCCAGCGACTTTAATTGACTGCAATAGCATTAAATCGACGTGCATGCGCCTTAACCTGCCGCCGATTTTCGCCACCACACAGGCTTCAGACAATAAATATTTCGCCGAAGACATTAGAAAACCTTTATCTTCGCTGTTTAATTATGACGAGTGAAAATAGATCGAGAATATGTATTTAATAAATCCATAGAAAGCCCCTAATTACCAAACCCAGCCAAATATTACCGTTACCATACCTCTTATGTCCACGCAGTGCCAACTCGACCGCACATTTATTTTGCACACGACACTGAAATACATTTACATCTGCTGTGTAATGCTTTGCAGCAGTTGCCTAAGTATTTTTTGTGAAAGCCCATAATTAACTGACAGTCTTAAAATTTCCCGCATATCACATATAACGTTCTTTATATTTTCGCCGAATCTAAGCCTTATGCCTGCTTACTTGCTTAAGGACACCGACAAACTTTGTACGCGGTGTGTACAATACGCTGTTAAAGCTAACAAAAGTTTGTATGAGTAATGTTCTATAAAGTCTGTAATTACCATGCACAGTTTAAAGTTCAATGTAAGGCATCCATACCAGGTTCCCTACCTACCACACCACAGGCAAAGTCTATGTCGGTGCCACTTAATATCGGAGGGTACCAGACAAAGAAAGTACGCGCTTTCTAAACCATATGTAGATATGAAGAAAGCAACTATTTGGTAATCATTCTCAAACAACATAAATATGCACCACATTTCAAGGTTTGCCTGCCAATCTCCCCTAACATGCTAATATGCCATTAGGATTAGGATTTATACACTTTACATGTTTCGTTCGTCCAAAACGGCAGAAAAATGCATATAAGTAAAGTTATCGAGTGCTACCTAGGTTCTAACAGCTTCGCCGCAAAAGAAAATTTATAGAACAATGAGACGGTTTGCAAAGTTTAACCGCATGCACAATTCAGCTGTCAGTGCGGTTTGTAGGAGTTGTGCTAGTCTGTTATCTATGGAAGCGGGTTAAATAAAAAATACACGTGCCTTCTCCTGACTTAGAATGCAGTGAGCAATGAACTTATTGAACAGTCAAACGCGTCGCTGAAGCTCAGCAGCAAAAGTTTGGTGCACGATCTGCAGATTCTGAGTCGATGCTCTTCTGTTCATTGTGGAATAAACACCGCGTTCATTGCCTAGTGGAACACAATTCATAACGTTATAATTGTGTTGCGCAAGCGTCTTCCTGCGAACTGTTTACCAAATGTGACGTTTCTTTCGTGACTTCATGCGCACAGCAGGGGGTATTGGTGTTTCACCTCTCTGCGCGAAGTTAAAAAGCCTGTGTGCTCTTTTTTGTGTGAGATTCAAACCCAGTGGTAGCTTTCTTCTGCGCTCCAAGGTACGAACCATACTCCTAAGGTGAGCTCTCTAGACGCGCGTCTCGCAACACCAGTCGTTTGTTTCTGGCTTAAAACAGTTACGTTTACTTGAAACATTTCGGCTTCAAGTAAAGCAGTGCATGTAAAGATTGCAGAGATTCTCTACTATCCTGCAGAGAGTCAGAAAGAGGCAAGTGAGCGGAATACATCGTTAGTGTTCGTCTGGGACCAGCTGACCCTTTTTCTCGTTTGCAGAGCAGTTTCCACATACGGATTGCACGTAAAATGAAAACCGAGTGTTCTTGGGCGGCACCTTTACCATGCTTTACTTGATTAGAAAACGTCTTATACGGTGTTAAGGAAAGGTGACGCAAGAAAATTGCAGAGGCAGGAAGTGGCATGTCGGTGTGTAATTAACTCGAGAAGCTCGTTCCACTTACCAGATTTTATGTGGGGCGTTCTATCTGCGTGTCGTCGTTTTCGGTCCTTTTACGTGAAATTGCAATGCCCTGTCCATTATTCACTTGGACCAATTAAGGCTCTTTGTGACATTTGTAGCAGATTGCCTAAGAACCTCTGTGTTAGTTTTGTTCAACATCTTGGAACATTTGCGAGAAATAGTGGGTATATATATATATATATATATATATATATATATATATATATATATATAGCTAAATTTGTGCTTCAATGTAGAAAGCGGCGTTTTGTTAAGAAGCTAACTGGAACTCCAATGCATTTTTCCGCAAAGTTCGGGAAATAATATCCCGAAACTGGTGTCCTCCCGAGAATTCGTTCCAAGTGGATCCGCCTTGCTAACTCCACGGCTACAATTTCTAAATTGCTATATGGGCCATCAGGTAATTAGTTAAAAACTTAATTAGTGAATTTTGTTAATCATTAGAATATGCATTATAATTTCTTGTGCAAGTAATGTCCGCCTCTTCGAGTAGACCAGCTCATGAACTAGAGTTGGGCTATCTGCCTCAGGCAACCTTTAAGAATTTTTGAAAGTGTGCGCTGAAACACCCTGAATATATATATATATATATATATATATATATATATATATATATTTAAGTCAGAAATATACCTGATGTTTCTGAATTCGCATGCTATTTTACCTGGCAAAGGCGGTAGCGGGTTCCTGGACGCCGTGAGACGTAAAGAGGCCATTTTCGTCCACTACTTCAAGAAGAGTCCATGATGCATTGCTTCTCAGGAAAACGGTGGCTTTGCAAGCTTTTACGAAGACGGCTAATTGGGGACGCTTTATAGTAATCTGCATTGATGCTGATGCAATTATTTGCGACAGGAACTTAAAAACAAAAAGGAAATATTTACATCCGTTCATTAAAATTATAACTATGATTTATTGCAGGGTTGCAGGCTATGAAGCTGCCGAACTAAGCACGCAATAACCCGCGAAGATACAGGACAAGATTCAATCATGAAGCAGTGCCGAATTCTTTCAATTTTTGCATGCGGCGTAATCGTCTTATTAGTTCGGCTAAGCGGAAGTCAGGCTCGACGGAATGTTCCCGATATTAGACAGGTAAATATAATTTCAGCTCTCATGAAGTGGGTCATTACGAGTGCTATTTGCAAAAGCCCACTTATGCGCACGAGGATGCTTTCTGGATGCCATCACTCTAACTCAGCACAATGATAAAAATGAAGTTGCGTTACACTATGAAACTAGTGTCCCATCTACTTGCGACAGGGAAATTTGGCTGTGTTCAACAGAGGCGGTGCAGCGCGGTGAGAAAAGCTTCGGGCGTGTACTCTCTGCTAGGTTCTGCATACTTCAGGACTTTGAGGGGAACAGCATTGAAGTCGTGTTCGCCAAGAGCTCCTGTAGCCTTTGTTTCTACTCAGTCCAGTGAAACATTTGCAGCGAGCATGGACTCAGAGCAAAAAGAAGTTCTAAGCAGTCTTCTCGTCGAGTCGGTACTACTCTATCCTACTAAGTTGTCTGAAACGAACATTTGAGCTTGCCTCATGCCTTGGTGCTTGTACATGGTAGAGAAATTAGGCTCTAAGAGACGCCAACCTTCACTTGTTTTAATTTCTCTTTCTTCTCATGCTGTTAATCGCGTGCAAAAAAAAAACGAGGGTTGGATGAAATTAGAGTTGGTCAGGCATCCAATTTTCTGGATTGCTGTTATATCTTGTTGTGTGCTCTCGGAAACATCCAGCTGGCAATTTTCGACTTATCTCTGAATTCTCTGTTTGGTGGTTGGTGACATGCTCGCTTTCGGCATTTATTAGCTTTTAGACTCGTCCATTTATCAATGGTGAAGTCAAGATAAATGACACCTTAAGCATATATCTTGAGAAATTTCTAGGTTGGCTTTATCATTGGCATGCTCGGTTTTCATTTTCGCGTTATTTGCAGTTTTTGAGTGTTGATCAACCAATTTGGGTACGCTCGACGACCGCGGGACGAGGTCCTGACTGTAAAGTGGACGTCATCGACAAAGTGAATGAGACTTACGTGCTCCTTCGCAGGTTTATTGGTTACACGAAATTAATAATCAGGTAATGTTAGAAATTTTGTGAAATATATTATTCAGCAGCAACCAAAGCATTATTTCTTTTCAGCGACTTTCAACAGTTTTTTGAAGGACATCTTGGATCGAGTATCCGCAGGCACAGAGGCAAAGCCTTTGATGTTATGAACGTGGGTCACCGAGGTAAGCTGAGAGCACTTGCGCTATCCTTTTTATGGTTGTCTATCTAAAAAAAAACTTCACAATAATGTCTTGCGTGTTTAATGCAAACAAAAAGAGAAAATCGCATGGTACAATATCTGCGACACGCGTGCGCATAAACGTTTAGCCGTAGCATTGACCAATGAAATAAAAAAAAATATTACACAAAAACCCGGTGAGTTTTTGTGAGCGACAGTAAGAACATATGCTGGTCTAGTCTTTCATTGCCACTATTACTAAGTCGTCGTATCAGAACAGGTTGTTTTAGAAAAGTTAGTGTGAAACCATTCAGGGCCACGACGCTGTCGAATGAAGCTTTTGTGTGTTTCTTGAGAAGATTTTATGTATTTGCTGAAACACAACAGATGTTAGTGAGGTCATCAGAGATGACAAGGCGTATACAATATTGAGGAACTCGTAAGTCTGCTGCCACAGTGACTTTCTCATAGAAGACGTCCTGAGCACAGAAATTAAAGCGTTGCTGCCCTCCTTGAGGAGTGACCGATTCACTGAGTGAGACACTTAAAATTGGGCGGTGCTAGATTGCTCTCAAGACCAACTTTTTTAGTTGTTTTGTTTTAGTTAGCTCGTGTCTCCTTCTATCATCATTGATTGCCTTTACCACCTTACTCCAGCACAGGGTTGCCTACTTGTCTATGCACCGGCCAACTTTCCCGAATTCTTTGTCTTTCCCCTTTCTTCCTCCTGATAAACGACAGTAAATGATCCCATTCTTCAACTGTAAAAACATTGTGTGACATCAAATAATTATTCAGGTTTACCACGAGAAAAGTCGGCATTGATAATAAAGAAGTAGAACATAATTTATTGACGGTCCGCATGTCTGTGCCAAGTGAGTGAGTGAGTGAGTGAGTGAACTTTATTTCTTCCACGATAGACGCAAGTAAACTCGACGTCACCTGGAAAATACTTGCATGAATCAGTCGTAAAGGTACTGAAATTGAAATACTACAGTGATTGACGAAATAAATATCAAATAGTTCAGAAGAAAAATGATGGAATCGATTGGCTTAGACGTGGAATAAATTACAATAATGAGCAGTGCACTGAATTTATGCAAGTAAATAAATTCAGTAGAACATTGGACGTGTCATATGTGCGTTTGTCTGATCGTGGCAGTTTGTTAATTTTACGTCCAGGCGCCGCTCCTACAAGCCAGGAAAGATTGATGTATGTGAGCCCGAAAAATGAATGCGGCGTTTTCGAGGTTAAAGATCTAGTAAACGGTAAGTATGTGATCGAATTCGCTGTAAATAAGAGAAATGTCTCGCAGTGTAAATGGAAATGTATATACCATTATACCGTCTCAGGAAAGGCTTATTTCATCATCAGACATTTTTAAATATTGAAGTCATACGCTACCAGCTAACTTCGCATGTAGTTGTGAAACCCTTTCCACAGCATTTTCAAAGTGCTTCTCGTCATTCATGCATCCGAAGTCTTCCTGCCCTTCTTAATTCAGGCGTGAGGAGGAGGAGGAAAAAAGAAGAAAAGGCAGGGAGGTTAACCAGAAGCACGTCCGGTTTGCTACCCTACACGGGGGAAGGGGTTTAAAGGGATGAAAAGAAAGGAGAGAGAGGGAAGAAAGCACTCGCAGTATAAACACATGCGGTTGTCCAACACTTCACAATCGGTCACTGAGGCCAGTCGACTTCATGAACTGTAACAATGCCCGCGTCGCTTTGTAAGTCTGCGACGCGTGGGGCCACGGTCCAAGAATCTTTGTCTCTGAAAAAGGTCTGCTGTCTAATCGGTCTAACACACTCCGGAGAAGGTCACGTTCGGTCTCATAAAGATGACAAAAACACAACACGTGTTCCACCGTCTCCTCACAGTTGCACGAGTCACAGATTGGTGTGTCGGACATGCCCAGAAGGAATGAGCATGCTTTCGTAAAAGCCACTCCTAACCAGAGGCGGCAAAGTAAAGTTGCATCACGGCGGGGGAAGTTCGATGGAATTTGTAGCCTCATTGTAGGATCCAGCCGTTGGAGATGACAGTTCGTAAAAATCGGGCTGCTCCATGACGTTTCTCTCTCGGTTTGAGTGAGCAAACGAAGACCCCTCGCAGCGTCTGTCCTCTATAAGGGTATAGGAACAGTCAGGGTTTCCTTATGGGCTGACCGGGCGGCATCATCGGCAAGGTCATTACCGACGATGCCACAGTGCCCCGGCAGCCATTGAAAGATGATGTCATGTCCGTTCATGAGGGCTTGATGGAGAACCTCTCTGGTCTCAAACACCAGTTGTTCATGTGTCTTGCGTCATAATGCTGACTGCGGACTCTGAAGGGCTGCCTTGGAGTCACAAAAAATGACCCACTTTCGAGGTGGTGTTTCTACGATGTAATTAACTGCAGCACGTAGAGTGGCAAGTTCTGTAGCCGTAGAAGTCGTTATGTGGGACACTTTGAAACTTCCTTGTGACTTGTAAGGTCGGGATGATAAAAGCGCCTGTGGAGCTGGTGGCTGAGACAGATCCATCGGTGTAAACCTGCGTTCTTAACTCATATGCATCGTTCAGCAATGACAATGTCAACTGTCGTAGAGCTACCGTGGAATGACTGAGCTTGTTCGTAATTCCCGGAATCGTGAGGTGTACTTGTGGCTGCCGTAGACACCACGGGGGTGACAGTGGTCTTGCTGCTGGTGTAAATCCCGATGGAAGGCAGCCTTGATGTGTCGCAACAAGTTTCGAAAACGTGGCCTGAGGTCTTTGTGCCGGCAAAACAGCAATGTGATGACTGGGTACGCGACACAGGTGTCGAATGTGTGCTCTGAGGTTGTCAACCATGATGTATGTTGGAATCAAGTAGTCTCTAGCAATCACGATTGTTGCATGAGTCGAGGCGCATCGTGGAAGTCCAAGACATGTCCGCAGAGCCTGGCCTTGCAAACTTTGGAGGGTACGAATATTTGTTTTGCATGTGTTCGCCAAAACCGGCAAGCTGTATCGTAAAAAGCCCAGAAACAGTGTTCTGTACAGCTGCAGCATGGACCGTACCGACGTTCCCCAAGTTTTTCCACACAGGAACTTCATTATATGTATAATTTGAAATTAGTCTCAGCTTCAGGTAGATGCAGTGGGGGCTCCATGAAAGGTTCCTGTCAATAATCACACCTAAGAAGCGGTGAGACTTCTGGTATGTAATATCCTGGCCATTGAGAGAAACAGGGTACGGTGACATGGGTTTGCGCGTAAAGGCAATGAGCGCACATTTTTCGATGGACATAGTAAGGCCTTGTTTTCGGAGATAGAACAAGTTAGGGTGGCTGCCCGCTGAATTCTTGCGCGCACTTGAAGACGAGTCACCGCAGAAGACCAAAGACAAATATCGTCGGCGTAGATCGACAGGTGTATTGTATTGGGTAATAGTTCAGCAAGGCCAATCATAGCTAGGTTAAACAGAATAGGGCTCAATACCCCGCCCTGTGGGACGCCGCAGTAGGTATAATAGCTGGCAGAGGGGCCATTTTCGGTCTGCACATAGAAGGACCTTCTGGTCAAATAGTCTCTGATCCATTGAAACATACGGCCACCGATTCCGACAGCCTCCAGTGATTCAAGGATCGCTTCATGTGTGACATTATCATACGCCCCTTTCACATCAAGAAAGAGCGCCACTGATATACGCTTGAGACATTTTTGTTGCTGTATGTACGTTGTCAATGACCGCCGAAAGCCTGTCATTGAGTCAGGGTATATACTGTGGCGTTCAAGGTACCATTCTAAGCGTGTAAGGATCATTTTTTCCATTACTTTACCTACGCAACTTGCCAGGGCAATAGGGCGATATGATGTCAGGTCTAAAGGCGACTTCCCTGTTTTTAGTAGCGGTGCAAGTCGACTTATTTTCCATTGCAGAGGAACAATTCCGTCACGCCATGAGCGGTTGTAGTAATTCAACAGCTCTTGCCTGGCCTCCCGTCCAAGATGCACAAGAGCTGCATAGGTGATGCCGTCAGGCCCTGGTGAAGATGAACGTCGAGAAGCAGCCAAAGATGCGTCAAGTTCTTCCATAGTAAATGGAAGTTCCATTTCGGGTACGCGAGACACAGGGACGACACTAACACCTTCGGCGTGGGGGGTGACACACACGCCGGCGATCCGCGCACAAAAATTATTTGCCACCTCAAGTTGCGTCTGGCAGTGATGTAGGGCTAAGGCCATGAAGGAATGTCGCTGTTGTGGAGACGAGCGGAGGCCACGAACTGTCCTCCAGATGTATGAAAGTGGTTTACGAGGGTCCAGGGATTCACAAAAGGACTTCCAACGTTGTTCCTGCAATTTGTCCAAACGGCGCTGAATTTTCTTCTGTGTTCTTCGTGCCATTCTCAGGTCACAAACTGCCTTCGTGCGCCTGTACCACCTTTCAGCTCGTCGTCGAAGTGCCGTTAGCCTCTCCAGTTCTACGTCAAATTGGGAACGGTTCGCTTTCAATGTTAGGAGGCATGAAGCTTCTCTCATTGCCTCTGAGATGGTTCCTCTA